>NW_008612191.1:33770-54430 GCF_000691845.1 Merops nubicus | reverse complement strand
CTCTCCCCGAGAAGCTGTGCTTGCTTTGGCCAGAAGAACGGGAATAGCTGCACTGGCCTGAAAGCATAAAAAATGGCAGATGGTCAGTTCTAACTGCATGAGCAGCTAACTGGTCAGGTTTACATAGGCTTATAAATAGCTTGTTATGAAAAGTTGGGTGATTCTTTCACTTGATGTGATTGGTTTGCTGTTCTGTCCTCCTCATTTTTGGGGCTTGCTATGACTAGGACTGCAACTACTACCTGTATATATACAGTTTTATACATACTGCATCTGTCTACCATCTGCCCAGCATCTGCTGAAAATACCTGTTTTCAGGCATATATTGAGGTTTGGAGTGCTGGTTTTTTGGTCATGGATAGACAGGTATCTTTAACGATGGTAATATTTACATCATGTCAGACAATTTCCTCATCAATAATCCAGGATGCTATTTTCCCTATAAATTTGTTGTGTCAACTCCTGATTTACATTGTGAACGCTAAGGAGAAAGCAGACCTGAAATTTTAAAAGAAAATTTTGTAAAATGAAGATTAATTTATTGAAAACCGTGTATTTAAAATACTATTTCACTAAACACCTGAAGAAAAAACCCTCCAGCTTTCAGAGGATTGAGCTACTTTACTAGTCACTACTAGTTTTGTACAGTTACATCTTTTTTGGTGTAATTTTATGCACACCACATTTGATCACTGAAAAAGTAATAGTGCAGACATAAAAGCCCAAATTCTGTAATCATCACTGCTGTGTCCTCTAATGTTGTGGACTGTATTTGTTAAACAACAGAAAACATATTGCTAAGAGTTGGGTCTAGTTGCTAGGTTTCTTTTTTGAAAGGAAAATAAATCTTTTTGAAAGGTAGGTAACAACTGTTAAACACTAACTACAAAAAAAAAATTCTAATGAACCTAAAAAAAACCATTTTTTCCCACTTTTTTAAGAAGAACTGAACACATGTAGTTACGAAAAGTGGTTTCTTTCCTTGCACCCTTCTCATTTTGTAGATCAAAAGAGAATACCTCCTTTTGAGTCCAAAATCTTCACTATAGCTTTTGTCCGAGTGCCAAGAACAGCATTCACAGGGGAGTTCAGAACTACTTCAAAGACTTCATCATCTTCCTCTAATCCATCACAGGTAATTGCTATATTCCACGTCTTGGTTGACATTCCTAATAGAAATAAACATTTTAATTACTCTTTAAGCGCTATTTTAATCAAGGTTGTCAAGGAAATATATTAATTAACATGTCTGCAACTAGAATGGAGTATCTGGTATGCTATTGTGCTCCTACCATCTGACTGGACTCCTGCTGTTCTCCCAAATAACATTAAGTTTGAATTTGTTCCTGGTCAATGATAATTCATTTTAAGTGCATAAACTCTAACAAAAAGTTGTTGTAGGTGTGCAAAATGACACTACAATACATAGATTTAGGACCTTCATTAAAATTTTCAAGAGAAAATGTATAGCACTACCTGAAAGGAAGTTGTAGTGAGGTGGGGGTCAGTCTGTTCTCTCAAGTGAAAAGCAATAGGACAAGAGGAAATGTGCTCAAGTTGCATCAGGGGAGGTTCAAGTTGGATGTTAGGAAAAATTTCTTCACAGAAAGGGTTGTAAAACACTGGAAGAGGCCGCCCAGGGAAGTGGTATTTAAAAAGACATTCAGATGTGGGACATGATTTGATGACCTGGCAGTGCTGAGTTAATGGTTGGACCTGATGATTTTAAAAGTATCTTCCAACCAAAATTTTTCTATGATTCTCTATGCTTTTTTATCTTGAAAGTTATCTTTAACAGTTATTTAAAATACCTGCAAATGGATCAAAGACCATGTTAGATTAAAGTACAACCTTTTAGGCAGATTTTATAATTGGTTGCAAAGTTTTTACTTAGTTGCTTGACTTTACTGGATAACTTCAGACTTGCACTATGCTAATGAGAAAAGATCATTCCAAGATAAAGTAGTAGGCTGGTTATTACCCAAAAGGCTACAAAAGTTGTTCAGGAAAAGTCAGAGGCAACAAGACCAAAACAGATCTTAAGATACACATTGCTGCCAACAGAACATCTTAGGAACTGTTTCTGCATTACAAAGTCAGTGCTAATATCTGAAATGAGTATCAAAGATATGTCTGACATTTAAAAAAAAAAAACAAATCTCTCCATCCTTATGGAACTTCACAACCTCTATTTCCTTGCTTCTTTCCAGTATGAATCCTTTAGCTAAAAGAAGCTGTCAGTACAAACATACCCCTAAACTTGGATAGGATATTTTTCTGCTCTTTTACATTAGAATTTATTTGCTATGGTGTAACGTGCCAATGTGCCAGTCCATCCAGTGAATTAGCATAGTTGAGGTTTGTTTTTAAAACAAACCTATCAGCCTTCCTAAGTAATTTATAAATACTAATAATTAATAAATATCAAACATCTTTCGTTTAGAACTAAGAAACTGATGCCTTTAATATAATAGTTTGGAAGGTCCTTCCCTAAGGTTGAGCCTAAGCAAAGTACTTTTGAAAAAAGCCACCCAAAAAAGACAGTGTGAGGAAGCACACCTGGCTTAACTGAGAACCTGGCCATAAAAGGGGAACAGTGTGCACTTCTCCTGTCCATGTTTACAGTTAGTTTTTTTGTGGCTTACCACCATATTCAGAAAGACAATAAGAGTAACTTCGAACTGTCCCATGTTAGGAGAATCTTCATGGAGCAGCAGGAAAGAAAAATTTTAATGAAGCGCAGCATGAAGGACTTACACTCATCTCTCAGATCTTTCTTGTATCTTCTAATTTAAAACTAAAAAAATCTAATGCT
Source organism: Merops nubicus (assembly GCF_000691845.1). NCBI lineage: Eukaryota > Metazoa > Chordata > Aves > Coraciiformes > Meropidae > Merops > Merops nubicus. The sequence goes on along the minus strand of NW_008612191.1, from coordinate 51,615 downwards.
AGATGAAGAGTCTCAGAGAGCGACTCATTAGTTTCAGAGGTTTCATATGCATTCCAGACACTGGAAATTAGGACAGATTTCCACCTTTTCATCCTTTCTTCTGGGTGTCCTCCCTTATCCACATTTGAAAACCAACCAGCAGTTGCTCATTCTACACCCTTACATAAAATTTGCCTTTCTCAAGATGGACTGTAGCAGCAGATTTCCAAAATAATCAGATTTGTGACTCTGAATGTAAAGCTACAAGTTTTCCTATGGGATAGCCAAGCAAAGATGGGGTATATATTAATTCATCCATGGGATGCAGTGCAGTATAATCTCTGTAGCATGCAGTGCCTTGTTTTTCAAAATAAAAAGCTTAAGTCCTGAAGTAAAAATCCACGGGCTTTGTATGGAACTGACTTATTATATTCCACAAACCTTTTTTTTTCAAATGCAGGTAAGTGCTTAAGACTCATTTTTACCATCAAATACATGCCATTTATTTCAGTCTTTCACATATCATGTATTTTGTCTCTTCTGTAGTCACTGTCCGTTTCTGCCATTGAAGCTGTATTGCTGGCAGTCTTGGGATAACCTTTTTTGGCATTGCAGGCAGCACACTGGGAAACCTGTGCAGACCCCATTTTCTAAACTCAAATAAATCACAGAACATAGAATGTTTTGGTTGGAATCGACCTCCAAAGGTCATCTAGTCCAACCCCCCCTGCTATAAGCAGGGACATCTCCAACTAGATAAAGCTGCTCAGAGCCTCATCAAGTCTGACCTTAAATGTCCCCAAGGATGGGGCCTCCACCACGTGTGTGATTCCAGTGGTCAATCACCCTCATATTGAAGAACTTTTTCCTAACATCTAACCTAATTCTACCCCTTTTCTAGCTTAAAGCCATTTCCCCTCTTCCTGTCACTACAAACCCTTGTGATTAGTCCCTCCCCTGCTTTCTTGTGGGCCCCTCTCAGGTACTGGAAGGCCGCTAAAACATTTTTGTGGCTCTCCTGAATTATGCCAACAGAATATGTTCCAAAAAAACTCACACTTATATATGCAAAGTGATCATGGTAGCAAACAGATTTCTTTCCCAAATAATCTATTTACATGGGCAAAATCAAGTTTTTGAAGTGAAGCTGAATTTCTGAATGGTAAATTGTGAAACTCTCACCTGGACTGTTTTATCCCTAGTCCCAGGGAGACACAAAGACATTATGAAAATAAATTATGCAGAGCAGAAGAAGCTTTTTTTCAGTATCTTCACATCTGTATTAATCTTTACTTTAGTTTTGCCCCAGTAAAACAAACTGCTTTTGATAATGCAGCTACTACCTTTTGTTCCTATTTACAGCCTCAGCAACAGTCAGATTGCTGCTATGATTACAGTGCAAGCAGAGATGAGGTCTGACAGACAATTTTCAGGTTCTTTTGCACCTTTCTGGTCTTGGATACCTTGCATAACTTAAGTGGTACTCAGTTTTATCTAAATTTGACCAGTGTCCTGGGCTTTACCTATTATACCTTAAATCTTTAAAGCACCTAACAGCTCAGCTCAGGGCAAGCCCTCCTCAGCCTAGCTGTAAGGAGGAGACATTATCTGATATTTTAACTGATGGAAAGGGACCACACGCCATCTCACCCTAAGTAATAAGGACAATAATTCACAAAGGAAGCCCAACTGCACTTCCAGAAAAAGAACCCAAGTGTCTTCAATCCTATTTGGCTTCTCTCACTCTCCAAAATAACAGTTTACGATTTCCAAATCAGTGAATTAATTTAAAAACTATTCAATGCACTGTTTCATACCTGGATCAAACTGAACAAGCTTGGAGGGAGTTACTGTAAAGTCCTTTCCCATCATAGCAGAAATTTCATTGACCTGAGAAGAAATCAAAAAGTAAATGCCATGCTGTAAGGTATTTCACCAAATCACTCCATTCTGTTGTGTGCAGTCCATGCATGGACTCCAGGAGTTCCCTGAATTTTCATAGGAGACTAGCAGAGGAGACTGCCTTCTTGATGCTGGGATCAGTTTCATTGGTGTCTTTAGCCAAGTGTTAACTAGAGCAGAGTCACTGGAGTCTGTGAAGGACAGGGCAGGATGGCCCCTGATGAAGTCAGTAGCAAAATACCCACTGACTTCAGTGGAATTAAAAATAAAGCAACGTTTCCAATTAGGGATATAATACCAAGAAAGTCTAAGGGAAACTTTTAGTATTTTTCCAGCAAGAGGAGATGGTAAAATCCTGGAAATTCTGTTTTATGAGGAAAGATAAAATTTGTGAATGCAAGTTGCAAAGAACCTCTTTTACAAGATTATGACTGCGGCTTTCAATCTATATTTTTTTACATAGGACAGGGACTGTTCCTGAGGATATAGGGAGTTCCTTGGGCTTTTTCCTAGGCTGATGGCCGTGAGGGGAGAAATGGAGGAGGCTGACAGGACTGTGGAGTTGAAGCTCCCATCACTGCTGGTCTCTTCCAGCCTGAGCAGGGAAATGGGAAGTCCCAAGGCCCTAGGTTGCCCAAAGCCTGATTTTAAAGTGGCAGTTCTGAAGACCCAGCTTCTGAGCACAGTGCCAGAGGAAACTGCATACACTGTCACAGGAGGCCATCAAAACTGAAATGCTGCTCCGATACATTCCAGCTTGGGCTAATCAGTATTTCTACTTAAAAGTCCAAAAGTTTTGTCAGAAATTTTTCAACCACATGTACTAGCAAGGACAATGTCTTGGTAAGTCTGGTTTGAATGGCATGGCCTCTTTGCTGATTGCTGAAATACCTTTTAAGTCTGAGGAAGAAATTAACCACTTCCATCACTTATTATTAAGCTTCTAGTTAGGAGCTTGGCTTTCAGCTTTACCTTCACAGCAATAAAGGCAGACTCTGCCGAGTGTCCTGCCCTGGTGATTTTCAAAGACATCATTCCCACATTCTCACACACTTCATATTCAGTCTGTTGCATTTCTATCCGAGACCACCGTAGCTCCACCCTGTGGGAGAGAAGAGAAAGGTGCTGTGAAGCAAAGCCTCCTCCTCTGCTGCCCCCATCCCCTGCTGCTCCGGGATTTGGTGAGGACTCGCTTCTCTCCCGACTGCTGGTTTAGCCAATACACATACTGAGTCTTTGTTTCCAAATCAACACGTTTGTGCCATTTGGCTGATTAGAAATTGGGAGAGTCAGTTAATAAACCTTCTAGTCGAGCCCTGGTCTACCCCAAACCGAGCCTGAGCTTGTTTCAGAACCAGAGGGGTTCTGCAGCAGCTTTGGGAAGAGCAGTTTGTCCATGACACAAAATAGGACAGGACAGTCTATCACCACTTATTCCTGGTTCCCTTTAACCTCGCAGTTTTACTTTACTCTCACTCCCTGGTATTTTCTCTGCAAGATCCTACTTTGCTCCCACCTTCCTTCATCTTACTCTAACTCACATCCTCTAGCATATAAGGGGTGCTCCAGGACTTAACCACCTCTGTGCAAGTGTCCTCCCCACTCCTGTTACCTTAATACTACGTGTACTTCACTCTTCAGCCACAGAGGTGGCTGAGTCTAGGTGTCTTATATTTTAGAATTTTAGAATTGTTTACAGGGGATGTCACCAAACCTCAGAGGATCGCATGCTGCACAGGGCAGCCAATAAAGATATCACCTTTTTAAAAGCTGTGATAAAAATAAGTGAGAGTTAGGGAGGAATGAGAAAGTGGAAGAAAAAGGAGAATGAGCTGCACTGCTTAGAGTTTGAACTTTTCTAAAACAAACTTACAGACCTTTCAGGGCTGACTACCTCTATCACTACTGGAAGTTTCTTCCTGTCCTCCTATATCCTCTGATACCCATTTTGTGGGCAATCCATTTAGAACCTGATTCGCTTTATTTTTGCTAAAGAAGATGCATGTGCCAGATGTAGTCCACCAGCATTCAGATAAAAGGATTCAATTTTAGTAATATCAACATAGAAATTAAACTTGTGTTTTGAACCAGTGACCATTAGGCAATAAATTGTTATTTTGAACAAGTCTCTTCAGCTTTAAAATCCAAATTGTTTTTTTCCTTAAAAGCCAAATTGCTCTTTATTCTGAGGTCCAGTGCAGATAACTGATAAATTCAACTTCCCTGCAACTCCTATTTTCCATACAAAAAGTGCTTTCTCTGTGCTCTCTTTGTAAAGCTATGTTCCACATTGTTATTTATATACAAGAAGCCACACCTTCCCACAAGGACTGGCAGCACTTTGATGGTGGTTTTAATATCAGTGCATCTATGAACCAGTACAGTGCAGCTGGGGAGTGCTCATGCTGGCTGCATTCAGATCTGTTTGTGCATGGGGACATCTTTTGGCACAGTGCGTAACTGGCAAAACTCCATGTCCAGCTCTCCTCAGTCCCCATGCTCTCTTCAGCATGCAGAGAAGTGCTCTGCAGAGCAGCCTGCCCCTTGGACACAGCTCTCTGCTCTTTTTCCCTTGCCATGAGTCTTATTTTGTCTACAGCCATTTTAGCCCACGAAAATAGCCTCAGTTATTTTTATTGGTTACTTCTGATTAAATAAATCAGTTGAATATTCAGCCCTCTTTTCAGAAATACAGAGAAACGTTGCCCCTGCTGTAGAGCTGCCCCCACTTTTGGCCTTTATCTTCACATCACAGTTCAGATGATAGCCTACTGTCTGATTCTTGTCCATGAGGCTAATCCTATGTCAGAAGGAAATTTTTATAATATGCCTAATATAAATTTTGGCAGCTGATGACAAAGAAGATGCTGTGTGCCCTCTAACTTTTACTGCTTGAGAGCATCCCCTCCATCATGATCTGAAGCTTGTGAATAAATTGTTGCCGTCAGCACAGGGCAAGAGTGACCTCCAGCTGCAGTACCAGCTACATGAAACAACAGTTCAGTCCCTCAAAACCTGGAAAGCCAGATCTCCAAATGCTCAGCTTCCCCTTAAATTCCATTATTTTCTTTGTGGCCCCAAAGGCCCTTGAAAACTGTGTCCCAGACTAACGTGGAGCCAGCCCTTTGTATTTCACCTCTGTGAGGGGAATAGACCTTCTCTACTCTTCCACAAAAGAGAAGTCAGTTTGGGCCATAGCTGTGTTCCCGCCTTTCGTTCGAGGGTTCGTTAGCCCCCGGGGGACAGTGCACACATCGCACCACAGCACACACCACCCAGGGGCAGAGCTACCTTTGGGGCACTGCAGAGTTTCCACTGGCGTCTGTGACTTGAAACTCCAAGCTGTCTGAATTCACTTCCTGAAATGAATTTATGACATAAAGTATGATTTTGCTGTTTAAATCCTTTTGACTAAACCCTTTCTGAATAAATCCACCTGGGAAAGAAAAAAACAAACAAACAAACAAACAAAACAAAACACTTTTTCATTCAGGTGAATGCAAAAGCCTGTTAATAAGAACCACATCGCTCATATAGACTGTTTTCAGTTTTCAGCACAAACCTTTCTTTTTGCTGAAATTTTAGAAAATTTGAACTTACAGAAACCTGATTTTCTAGCTAAAGAGCAACATCCCTGCTCATTATAAGCCCCAGCCAATTTCTTCCCATGTGACATGTTTATTGAATGGCCAAGTTCAAGATTAACTTTTTTTTTTTATTTACACAAATAAAATATAGTTTCTCAGTGGCAGCTATTAACAATTATCTCAATCTCTCTGAGGAATCGAGATGAATATGAGACTCAGATAGTTGTGTAAAAGCCTTCTTACTACATTCAAACCTTGCCCAAAGTTTGCTAAGAAATTCTGATTTCATCTATCAAGTAAACATTAACAGGGTAGGTTTTGGAATCTGGGCCAGTATGTCCAAAATGCAGAGATTATAGAAGACAGCACCTGTTGTTGTATTTTCCAAGTAGCCATAACGAGGACCTCGTAAAATCTTAAAAATTATTTTGTCATCTTCAGTATTGGGGTCAGATGCCTTCAGGGACCTGGCGGTAAGGTAGATCCCATAATTGCCATTCTTCAGCAGTTCCACATCAGAAAAACAATGGAGATGAATAATTTTTGGAGCCATTTTGTCCAAATGATCCACCTAAATCAAAGTTAGATGAAGGTATATTCATTTTACAGCATTAAGATCTTCTCTGTCTTTACTTTTGCTAGAAGCACAGTAGCCTGCTGGGGATGGCAATAGCCACTTTGACTCATGCTCTGCTCCAGAGGAAGTCTGATCTCCCATTTAGTACTACTTCTCATGAGAGCATTCCAGGCCTAGGCTGCCCAGGTGTGTGCTGCATGCAGTGGCATACAGCACACACTGGGGAAGGGCAACACAGATTTTGTGTACCTCTGCCCTGGTGTCCCACACTCCCCATAGTCCTTCTCCTTTTTGGTGTAGTTTTCTTCACAGCAAATGAAAATTCCAGCAACGGTTTCCTCACCTCTGTTTTACAATAACAAGCACAGAAACCTAAGGATTATGATAATCACAGTCATAGGTGCAGCCAATACGTCTCCCTGAATTTGTGCCACTTTTCACAACTTCTGATCAATCTTCTAGCACTCTGCAACAGTTGTTGCTGCTTCTGTGTCTCATCTTCTGCTGAAATGGCACTCCCTGATTATCATGTAACTTCAAACTTTGTCATCAGGAATGGTTAGGAACTTCTTCGTTAGTGTCAGTGTTTTGAAATATATGGAATTTTGACAGAGAATGCAACCAGACCTGCTGTGCGTACTGCAAGGTGCCAGAGATAGAAAGATACACACAAGCAGACATAGCAAAGACATCCAAGACTATGACACAATGGGAAGAACTTGAAAATAAGGGAAATGGGAATTGAACAGAAAGATTCTAGTAAAGGAAGGAAGAATGTGAGCAGGCATCTCCCAAAGACTCCCAGAAGGAAGACAGGCTGTGCAACTGTGGGAGCGAAGGGGCTGTGATTCCAGATACCTATGACACGAACAGTCATCCTAGCATCCCTCACATGCAAGTCAGGTACCAAGTGAAAAAGCAGAGTAGGAGAAAGTTCATTATTTCTCATAGCTGGGCTCAACTTTAGGGATGAGATTTCTGCGTAAGTTTTGTTAGCAAGTCCATGTATATGCTTGCTTATATTAATAGAAGCAGGATGTCTTTCTTCTCTTAAATACCATCTCTCTCTTTGCACTCTGTAAAATTATTTGCCTGAGTAATGCATTGTGAGAAGTAGTTAATTCTCCCGGCTAATTATTCACAGAACACAGAAGGCAAACATTTTATCTGATAAATGCTTCAGTTAAATCATGGACTGCAGCAAGTGCCAGTTCTTACCAAAATGACTACATTTTCCACCATATCATGCTACATATTTCTTTTAAGTAGGCCTGTGGTCACACTTGCCTGAATGGTGAATGTCACTGGCTCGCTCTGCACCCTGCCATTCACGATGAAGCCTTGATTAGCCCCGTCTGTTGCCACAAACGTAAATCTGTCAGTCTGGGAATCCCCATCTTGGTGCTTGTATGCAACATCCCTGTTGTCCACATCTTGCTGGGTGAAATTGTACTGCAGTAGCATAGCCCCTCGGTAATAGAGATGACCGTATTGTGGGAGCTCAGCCAAGAGAAAGGTAAGGTTTTCTTTGGCAGTGTCTGGGTCTGAAAGCTGCAGGACATCAGGAGAAAGGAGTGCCATAGTGCCTTCCACTAATCTTAACCCTGTGTTGCTAGATAGAGTGGGCAGAGCTTGGTCGACTGCCTCCAAGGAGATCATGAGTGTCCCATGCTTAGTCCTCAGTCCATTGCTGATGATGAATCTGGCAAAGAGAGGCAAGGTAGTCTTCAGCATGTGTTCTTGGTTCACCATGTACTGAAATGAAATGATAATACACACCTTTACTACAGGACTTGCCTGTGTTGATATAGCAAAAGTAGTAGAGCTGGTATCAGCTCAAACTCAGACTGTGGGTGGGGTGGATATGTAGCTTACAAACATGAACGCAGATAGCCATGTATATAGCAAAAGTCACAATACATCTGCAGGAATTGGAATAGAAGCCAAAGGAAAGGCTTTGAGGATATAGCCATCAGTCTCAGCAGTGACAACAGAGCTGATCTAATCTTCTAGGTCTAAAATGGTGGGCTGGCTGGGGTTCTTATTGCACCCTCTGTCATATACACACTTTTGTACACATCCCTAATGTATCTTCAGTTGGTTACCTGGCAGCAGCAATTGGCAGCGAAAGTGCTGGTTTGGTCTGCAACTTACAGAAATAGGAGTATAAGGTGCATGGTTTAATTATGCTCTACACTTTCCTGAACAAGGGAAAGATAAAGGTGCCCAAGGCTGGAAAGAAAGTTTCTTGGAAGTCTGCCAGTTGCGTATAGGCTTTTGCCATACAAGCAAAAGCATGCTCTGCAGAAATTTATTATCAAATTTAGTTACGGTTAAAAATAAAGAGAAAAAACAATCTTTTAGGCTTCAAAATTCTTCCTAGCTTTCATTGTCAAAATGATTACTTAAGTATTTTTTCTGAAAGCAATTACATTGCACATTGTCATGCCTGTAACAAAAACTTTTGAGGTTATATGAAACTAAAATATCTCACAATCTTTCATGTACCATTACTATATAGTACATAACAGCTAGTTTTCTTCCTACAGAAGTTTTTGTGGTTATGCTGCACATAACCACAAAAAGCACATGCAGAAGCATCTTGAAGAGTGATTTTCATCCAGGTTTACTCTGCCCGAGCCAGCGCACAGTATTCTTTGAAAGAACTTTGCTTGTTGTAGACTATTCACTTTCTCAGACCTTCCTTCTTCTCTCACCCTCCAGTGCATGTTTTGAATGCACATAGTTACCCTTATGCAGTTGATCTTTTATGGGACAGTATGATAGGATTGTTGTTTCAGACAGCGGGAACACCAGCCTGGCTGGCTGTTTTCCACCTAGAATGCTTCTACCATACATAAGTGAAATGGGAACTGGTTGACATTTTGGTTATCTGCCTCCTCTTGCTCTTTTGACTGCAGACCTCAAAGAAGTATTTAAATAATTAGAGTCAAAACCTGGCCTATTGTTTTATGCCTTGAATGTAAGTGACTTTCAGTAGGTCATGGAGTAGCCTACTGCGTCACACAGACTGTCCACCTAAAACGCCTCACTGCCTTCACCAATGCTGGATGATTAGGGCTTGATCAACTTGTAAGCTGGCAGTATGCCATGAAACAGATGGGAATGAGCACAGGCAGACTGGGGACTGTATAGCAGTTAGAAATATGTTTACTAAGGATGGTATTCCCAGCTGGGAACTTAGAGACATCTGTCTGTACTGACCTAATGCTATTGTGCCAATGGTAAAAGGGTTGTGCTATTAGCAATCTAGCTGAAATCAAATACAGAACTAGAATAATGATGATAAATTCTATGGTAAGGAAAAAAAAAAAAAAAGGCACAACACCTTCATCAAGACCTTAACCATTATCTCAAAAAGTGTTCCTCTGATTCTTTTGAAGCCTTTAAAATAATTTGGATGATATCTCAAACAATATTTAAGTGAAAGACTTAAAGTGTAGATAATTCAGTCCATGAAACTGAAAATTAGTCCAGTCTTCTACAGAATACCAGGTAGGATCAAACATCTTTGTAATATACATCAGTCTGAAATTTACAATGCAAATGTTGTATTCTACTTGTTTTCACAGGCAATGAAGCTGCCAGGGTCCACAAGATCATTTTTTTCTGCACTTTGGGAGATTTTGTTTATTTCTGGTTTACGGCTGTTTCATCTTTTCCTTAGGAATGGAGAGTAGCCAATATTCTCCTCGCTCTCATGAAATTTGGGGGGCAACTCTCAGACACAGTTAGGAGGACATGTTGCATGGTTTGATTTCACCATTACCAACATTTCATGCTTTCTGCAGTTTGATGGCAACAGAGTTGGCTGTAGGACCTACCATCTGTCATGGCATTTAAAAGATAAAAATGGAATCATAAATAGTGCCAGCTCATTACAAAATCGAGCCAGCGTGTCAAAATGGAGGACATTAGCATGTTCTTTTAGTATCCTGCTGCCAGCATCTGATGTCAGGTTGCTAATCGCTTGAAGTCATCTGTCCAAACAAGCACTGCCAAATCTTTCTTCCAGGCCAGCAGCACCAAACAATACAGGCAAATTTATGTCTGAAGGAAGTACTTTGGTGGAAAGTAAAAATCTGATCAGTTAATCCCCCTTCCAATAATTACCCATATAATGAATGTAACCATTCTGTGTTTAAATAATAATAATATTCTGCCACAATATTTATATGTCTACATAAAGCCAAATTCTTTTCCAAATGGTGACATCAAGGAATGTCAATTATTGTGATTAAGATAGTTATTGAATATCAGTATTTATTAAAGCATCATAACTTTGTTTTTATAAAGCTGACTTTTTCAATTGGTTCTTAGCCATTGGCCTAAACAGAAGACATTGGGTTTAATCCACATGCACTGTTTCCCTAGAACTGTTTGGTCTGCTTTCATTAGTGTAGTACAGAAGTGATACTGTAGTATCACAAGCCATTCCTGCAGTGCACAAGCTAGGGCTGTTATGCCTTACCTGAATGTGTCTTCAGGAGCAATTGCCTTTGTGTTGTGAACATAGCAGACCATCTGTCTTGCTACATCCATTTGACTGAAACTTGCAATGGGGATGTCAGGATAGCTGACATATTCTATCTGTCCATAACGGGGTGGGGAGGTTATCACATAGAGGAGCTCCTCTGGCTTGTCAGTACCATCTAATGCAAGGAGAACATTGGTTGTAATGTAGCCCCGTTGCCCTTTTGGCACTCTAAGGGGTTTTGCAAAAACAGCAATGTCTCCTGTAAGATAGACAAAACAACACTAAAATAGTCATACTGAATTGTAAGCTGGTCTCTTAGACACTATTTAGCCACATGCAAGTAACCACCAGAATTAAAAACATGACTGTAGGATTATAGGGAAATTCATGCTGGAAGGAACTTCAGGATGTCTCTGGTCCAATATTCTGCTCAAGGCAGGGTCAGCCATGAGATTAGCTGTAACCAGGTCACTCAGGCCTTTATCCCATTGGGGCTTGAGTACTGCCAAGAATGGAGAGAGCACAATCTCTCTGAACTGTTGTTCCAATCTTACCAGTGTCAGATTATCTTGTTCCTATCTATTTCTAACAGGGATACAATAAAGGAAGAGAGACCATAAGACTAGAGTGTAAACATGGGAGACAGAACTGTTCTTGAACAGTATTTTGCCTACCTTATTCTTGCCATTTTTCTGTGCTCTGATTTACTCAAACATAAAGCTAGTTTAGGAAGGATATTTTCAACTCTGGGAGCCCTGGGAGGCAAGGTTCAACACTTTGCCTTAGGCAGAGCCTTTTCAAATCCCAAAATCACTTCTTTACCATCAGGGCTTTGGGCCAGTAATGAAATCCCAGCAGACAGACTTTTGGCATCTGCCCAGAGACTTGCCAAGGGAGGATCAGGGACATATACTAAGGAGGGATCAGGACATGTACTAAGACCATCTTTGTTTCAGAAACAAGTACTATAAAATGTCAAATCTGGCAGATATTTACCCTTTTCCATGTCCTTGATATTTATGTAGAAGTGTATAGGTGGTGATCTGTTGTACCCATCCCACAGATAAAATGTGAAGCTGTCTTGCTTCTTGGACCCCATAGCTCCTGTATGGACATATCTCACGAGGTTCATATCCAGTTCTTCCTGAGTGCAGTTCATTCCAGTCTGGAGAGTCAACCAGCTTTGGCCTACCTAGAAAAGATAAACACCCCTCATAAAACAGATAGTCTCCCATCTATCCTCCCCCTGTCGTGTTTCTTTGCAGTTATGCAAACTGTTAGTGGCAGCTACCTGGCTTCCATTTTAAGCTGTAGACTCTTTATTCATAGTGTATTTTCAAGGGTAGTAAATAGCTGGAGTTGTTCCCAAGCAGCTATAAGGCTGGAGAAGATACAGTGATCAGGAATACAATGGATCATAACAATCCATTTATGTAAATAACCATTAAAAATGTATTTATTTATATTTTAAATGCATTTATTTATCTATAAATTGATAAAATGGAGTTTAGCCATGTTTACTCTAGGAAATACATTTCTGCACACTTCTCAATGACTCACCAGAAAGATGAAAATTAAACAGTTCCTGACCCAGCTTATGTTTTCTATTTCTTAATTTCACACTGCTCTTCTAGGTTCTATCCCAAACCATACCTGAAGGGTTATCAGTAGTAAACTATGGGGAACTTCAGAGAATCACAGAAAATCAGAACACCAGCCTCTGATAGAAAAATATTTATTTCCCAGTAAAATTTCCTGCTTTCTGAAGGCAGCATAGATCCCTATACTGGACTGATCTGTGTGTTTGACATTTAACCAGCAGTAACAGTGTCACTAGCTTTGAAGCATAGTTTATCACGGACAGGGAACTCAAATATATGCGGGTAGCCTGTACAGACTGTATAAACTGTCAGATTCCAGGCAGCACCTGTCTTTCACCCCTGGGTGGTGTGGGACCTCTTTAAATCACAAGTCTCACATGATCCACAAATTCTTGCAGGGATCCAGCATCAAAATATTTTCCAGGCTGACAGGTCTTATAAACTCTGGGGGTTTTAGTTCCTGTTATATATGCACGCAATTTAAAAGAGACATTTTTTTTCTATCTTTGTCCCTGTGGCTTATCTTTGGTCAATAGATGGTCATCTTTCCATTTCAGATCTTATTTTCTGCCTTTCTTCTTGCTATGCCCTTTCCATCGTCCTTTTCTGCATGCCTTTCCCTCATACTTTTCTTCTCATGATTTATGACTCACTCCTTCACACGTATCTCCCTCCATTCTTTCAGAACCCTGAAGTGACTGTAGTAATGCTTTGTTTGTCACCTTTTTTTTTTTTATCAAGGACTTCCCTGCCACCCCCTCCCAGCTTTGACCCTTGGTTTTCCCAGTCTCTGGGCCAATTGTCCCAGCATCTTTCTCCATTGTTACCTCAGATGATCTGACATACTTTTCACCCTCCCTCTCTCCCTGTTGAGGATCTGGCTCTTAGTGTCAAAGCCTCTGGGACAGCATCACTGTTTTGTTCAAACATTCTTTCAACAATCAAACTTGCCACACCCATCTACTTCAAAACATGACAGGCATTTGGGAGAAAAGGAAGATTAACTTCATTCTACCCTAAAAAGCGGGTTCTTTGCATGCCCACTTTTTGTTCAAGTACAGACACTAACCTTGATCTGAAGCTGACCATTTTCCGGAATTCTTTCAAATAAGTAGTATATTCTCTCCCTGGGGGTATCTTTATCTTCTGCTGACAGAACAGCACTAGAAATGATATGAGTTTCACCCATGTTCACCTCTATATCATCCTTCCTGCAAAAAATTAAGAGTCATATATTGATGCAATAAAAGAAATCTTTCCAACATGGAATTTCTCTGCCAGGAATATGGATTGCCCAGATGCTGACAGAAATGACAAATGCAGGAACAATGGAAAGAGAATACCTATTTCAGTTCAAAACAGAAAAAAAAAAAAAAGTAAACGTGGCAGACCTGCTTCTCCTTACAATGGTGAAAAACAACAAAGCAGATACCTGGCTTTTACCAAGTCTGTCTTCATCCCCTGGGTCCATTCTAGTTGCCTTCATACAATTTATAAGAAGAAGACAACGTAAACAAACAGGCTGCATTATATGTTACTGCTACTATAGACCATATGAATATTGACTAATGAACTGATTGTTCATTAGAGAAGACTGTCTTTCAGATGACTAGTCTGTCACTGCTTGCCTTAATCTTTAGAGACACTTACAAAGAATTAACTGGCTTCTTCTCAGTGCTCCCTGGTGCAGAATTTTCCTGTGTTCTTGATTCAGAAAAGTAGGTTGACGCCACCTGTTGTTTGGCAGAAATGGCCATTACTAGCCACAATTAAAATCTGAGGCAACTCTGGGGAAAAGAATCTCGCATAGTTTGAAATTCATGCAGAGCCTTTTCCCAGGATGATTTGCTGATTCTCTTCTCAGCTCCAGTTAACCATTAAGCTCCAGTAAATAACCATCCTCTAGTTTGCCTCTCTACCATTTTGCTGTTATCTGTCTTACATTTTCACAAAGTAGTACCAAAACAGTACTATTAAACTATATGAAAGTTTCAAGTAGGTTAGAGGGGATTCAGCATTTTCAGTTACCCCAGGGAATGGGACCTGCTCTAAGCTAATCTGCCCAGGGGCCAGGGAGCAGGTTGGAAAAGGACACACTCCTTAGGCATTTGCACAGCTAAGCTCTGGCTGGATGCAACTGAGCATGTTCAAGCCATGCTATTTCAATTAGGCCAAAACCAGATAGATTTTTACAAGAATTGCTAAAGACACATACTTTGTATAATAGCCTTTTTCTTTGCCAAGCTGCAAGTGCTGCTCCAAAGCAGAGTGACAACTGAGGTTTTCAGACAAGAAGTTGTCACAATTATTTAGTGATGTTGGAAAATACATTTACTCTTCTCAGAAAGATTTTTTTCTTTCCCCTGAAGTTTATATTCAAATTTATACGGTATGAGGCATACAAATTTCATGTTTGGCAGAATGAGAACATAGAAAATGAAGTCGTATGACAAAGTATATCATGTCATATTAATGACAGATCAAGCAACCTTAATGACTTGTTCATACCACCAATAAACATGCTCAGACTATGCAAAGAGAAAGATCAGGTGTCTGATTCAAAGACTGGATGAGCCAGGAAGAGAAGATTAAAAAAAAAATTAAGAAAAAAAACAAAAGTGAACATAAACACGTTTAGCTAGATCCTGAACACTGTCTAATCCCAACTCATTCTTCTGCATAGCTGCTAGTTGGTTAAGTCCATGTAGCACCCATGTTTCATCTTGTTAAGAAGCTTTCAAGGGGAATGTGTGAGGGCTTTACATTCCCTAAGGGCAGTCCTTGCTACAGAACACAGTCCAAGAGATGACAGATTGAGGTTTTGGCAGTCACTGTGAGCAAGAGCCACTGCGTGCTAAGCCAGAAACATCCCATCCCAGATTCTTCAGTCTGTTAACCATAGCTAATGGAGGTAAGAGCTGAAACCCCCTGAAGTAGAGAGGTGCCCCCAGATCAAAAAGTGAGGAAAAAAGCTAGCAGGTATCATCAAATGTTCACCTGTAAAAATGCAGTGGCATAAAGGAGATACTGCCCTACAGCAAAGATGTTCTGACTGAATGTGGCAGTTAAACCCCTTCAATGCCAAACTGAATGTTTCCTTAAAGCACTACTGCTTCACCAGTGACAGCACACTGCGTCTCAGTAACAGAGTAACAGGCAAGAAGCAATAACTTCTTCTCATGAAACAACTATTTTGCAAGCAGATAGCTTAGTATGCACTACTGTTCACAACAAGAATGGCAAACGGTGAGATCTAACATCGCCAGGCAAGGCAGCAACAGCTTCTGGATCCAGCTGGGCAACACTAAAAACAGTTGACTTCTTCCACTCCATCACCTTCCTTCAGAGAGAAGGAGTGAAAAATGACATATCGATCTTTACCATGTGAGGAACAAATAGGCACTGACCAGTAATTATCAGTACATGATATGAATAGATAAAACATACCCTTTATTCTAACTTAAAATGGACTTTCTCTCTTGTTTAGCATTATGTAGTCTTTGATATTCTTTCAATACAAAACTAATGTTTGTTAGCGCCAGAAGCTCTACATGGTAAACATTCAAAATTCTCTGCAATGGCAAATGTAGGTCTGATGTGAAGGTGGGCCAAATATCCTGAGGGATCAGAAATTCCCACTTTAGTCACAGCCTGCTTAACAGGCTGCAAGTCACTTCCAAAATGTAAACTTTGGAGCTATACCCCCAAAGCCTTTGGGCACCAAGCTCACCATCTGTTTGCCTGGGGCTCGAAAGCAGTCAGAAGGACAGAGGCCATGATGCTCTGTGGCAAGTTGTCAGCTAAAAAATGGGGATCCCAAGGGATGAACTCCTTGTTAAAAAGTCCAGGAGTTGCAGCTCTCTCACAGCCAGCTGCCTATCTGCAAATGGTCTGCCAGGCAAGACTACATTCTGACCACATCTAATTAATTTATGACTCCTAGTTTTGAACTGTAAGGAAGGTTAGTGGGTACCTTTTCAGAAGTTAAATTATGGCTGAACAATAGTTTTATAACAGAAAATAACAGAATCATTAAGCTGAAAGGGCTTTCCTTGTGAAACATGGAGGCATCAGCTCTTCATTTTCTCATGCCTAAATCCAGAGCTGCTTTCAGAGAGGTGTTTTAGACAGGTGGTTGCTCTGGGGAAGGAGAAAGCAAAGGAATTGCAGTCAATACTATGTTGGTCAGTGGCCAGCAGAGGTGTGCAAAGATCAGGGCTCTCTGTCAAACATCTTGAATTAAGTCATGAAAGACAAAACAAGTGTGTTCTTCCCGCTTTTTTTTCCTCTGTTCTTTTAATATTGAGCAACATTAAATAATGCCTTTGTTTCTAAAGTAATGTTTTTGTTAAACGTGCTGATAGAGACCCACATGGAAGCTTCTGTATTGACATTAGTCTGTGACCAGTTGTGGTATTCTCTCCCCATCAGTCACCCATTTGCTGTTCTGAACACTTTTGGATCCTTTTGTCTGAACTTATCCCTCTGTCAGAGACTGGAACATGTGACTTACTTGCTCAGCACTGGTTTCTCATCATTAACTGGAATGACCTTTACTGAAATGGTTCTGAGGACTTCATGTTTCCCATCTGATAGCTGGATTTTAAAGCTGTCAGTGAGGTTTTCTGAATTGTCATGCATGTACATCAGCTTCATTCCTATGCAGGGAGTGGTGGGAAGAAAAAGAAGAGAGAGAAAGGGAGGGAGAGAAAAATGGGAAGAACAAATAAATCTGACTCAGGCAAAATCTATCACATCATTTCACTCTGATTCCATTGTCCTTCTTCCATCTTCCCTCCCCATATGCCCTGGTCACAAAAAGCTTGTTTCAGCCACCAAAAGATGAGCTTGGCAAGCCACTGCTGTTGATTAATCTAACAACATACTATTGATTCAAAGATACCAGCCTGACCTGAATAAGGAGTGACTCCCTTCACAAAAAGGTCTCTGTCAATCTGAAATAGGCACATTTCTTCTCTTCATAATCCAATTAATTTTAACAGGGACTGTAGAAAGAGTGAGACTATCTGACAACACTTCTGTGCCTTAAATAATCCTCAGGGAGCTTTAAACAAGCCTTGGGGGTGGCAGCTGGCTTTGTGGCCATGGCCATGGACAGTCAGAAGATCTGCACTGGGGGTGGCTCGATCACCAATGTGGACAGGAAAAGAGAAAAGCTTTTGGAAGTTGGAAGAGAAGCAAAGTTGCAAAGTTGCAAAGAAAGCGGTTGGAAGAGAATCAAAAACATCTTTGGAAGGCTGAGGAATTTGGGAAGGGGACATGATATTTCTGAAGATTCCTATTAGATACATAGAGAGAAGAAAAATCTTTCCTCAGATTTTGAGGGCTGAGCTGCAACCTGAGTATTTGGACTGAATTCACATCCATTTTATATTGATAGATCTCATATTTCACTAAATGGCTACAATCTGGAAGAATCCACCATATTCTTGGCAGTGTTTAATACACTTTTTATTAACAGATGCTTGTAAGAGCTTCACTGCTTCAGAGCAGGTTAACTGGTCATGATAAGCTATGGAGCCTCAGTTCATAGCTTTATCATTAGGTATATGAAGGCATGATGAAGGTATACATTGTGGCTTTTCAATAAATAAAGGAGGCTTATAGGAAAGATGGAGAGATATTTTTTACCGATACCTGAAGTGACAGGACAGGACGCAAGGGTTTTAAATTGAAAGAG
>NW_008612191.1:5165-33718 GCF_000691845.1 Merops nubicus | reverse complement strand
AAGAGTGTAAGTTTAGATTGGACATAAGGAAAAAAATGTTTTACAATATGGTAAGAGGTTTCCCAGAGAAGCTGTGGACGCCCCCTCTCTGATAGTGTTCAAGGTCAGGGTGGATGTGGCTTTGAGCAACTTGATGTAGTGAAAGATATCCCTGCCCATGGCAGAAGGTTTGGACTAGATGATCCCTTGGATCATGGTTGGTCCCTTCCCACACAAACAGTTCCATGATTCTGTGATCATTTAGAGCAATATTTAACCCAATGACCTATTAATGTGTTTTTAAATCTCAGTAATGTGATTTAGGTTTCTCTGACTCTGTTCTAGGTAAACATTTTTAAATCGGTTTCCTGATATGTTACAATATTCCCTTTTTTTTTCCAGGGCAGATGGTCCCCCTAGTTATATTACCACCATTTCTGACATATAGGCCTCTCAGTGTGATTTTATTGACAGTACCTAAAATCAATAGACAATGTTAACATTAAATAGGTTAACTTCTCTTCCTAAACATTGTCTTGGAAATACATATAAGGTAAGTGAATAAATAAGTGGTGAAGGTTTCTTACTCTGCCACTTCGCCTCATTAAAGGAATGAAAGACCCATGTTAGAAGAATGCTACACCTACCATTCTTCAGTAGCTCCATGGAAAAGTCATGAACAAGCAACCCACTGCTGTGACGGTCGTGGTTAAGTAACTGTTTATAGTGTAGAATATCATTGCCATGAACTCCATTGAAGAGGAACCCATACCAGGGCCTCTGCACAACCCCAAATACCAAATGGTCTTGTGGCACATCCATATCAACTGCATTGATAACAGAGAGATCCAGCTCTTTCATCTCCCCCTCTTGAACCTGAATATGAAAGAAAAAAATGTCCATCTTTTTATATAAAAAGAAATTATAGAATTTTAGCATAGTTTCCGACATAGGGTA
Source organism: Merops nubicus (assembly GCF_000691845.1). Taxonomy (NCBI): domain Eukaryota; kingdom Metazoa; phylum Chordata; class Aves; order Coraciiformes; family Meropidae; genus Merops; species Merops nubicus. Next base: position 32,782 of record NW_008612191.1, on the reverse strand, counting down.
TTTTTGTGTATGAGTGTATCTCTTTGTTTCCTCCACCCCTTTCCCAGTTGCTTTTGAACCAGCTACTGGTTTCATACATTTTAAGAGACCTAAAGAAGTAAATGGTTACAGTGATAAAAAGAGAAGGTAAAATAAGGAGTTCATATCTGCCCAAATAAATAGAAAAGCTGTGAGGTAATTAAACTTCATATTAAATGCTAGGAAATACACAGAGGAGAAAGCCTTTAAATATATAAATATATATTAAAAAATACAGATGTGTATAAATTTTTACGGATACGTGCACTTTTTACATTACAGTAAGATAAGCTTACACTGCCCTAGCATGGTGGTCATAGAATTATTATTTCTATTAAAAGCAGTTTTCAGAAAGGGAAGAGGCTATGCAGGGAATGCAAACAAACTCTACCAAAATAATTATTAGTTTTGAGAAACCAGAAGAAAGATAAAAAACCATAAAGATCCTACTGCTTTCTAGATGACTTAATAGTTTAAAGATTGGAGCGCCTTTTTACTTAACTGCAAGTTGGCAGAGCTGCCACTGCTCCCGTCCCACTGAAGCTCTGTCTTACAAGTTTACAGGGAAATTGATTTAACTGGGCTGTTCTCTGAACTAGACCAAACTAGAGTGAACCACACAAAGGGAAAGACAGAAAGAGGAGGCATCAGAACAATGTTCTGATTTTTCTTAAAGAGTGCTTTCTGGTATAAAATAGTTATACGACAGGCATGTCAATTCTTTTCTTACGGTAATATTTCTTGCTATGAATTCTGGGACTTCATCATTGGTCGGGTTGATCAGCACAAAAAATGGAGTCTCTGCTGAGCGTTGCAGCCCATCAGTGACATAAAGTACGAAGTGGTCTGCTGTTGGCTCCATTTGCATGTGCCTGGCTTGTACATAGTTTATGTTCAGGGCTTTCAGGTGCTTCAGCTGAAACGAAGCTAGAGATTTTAGAGATCATAAATTAGAGCAGTCTTTTCCTCTCTTCTTGTCTAACATATAATAAAAAATCTGAAACTCTGTCATTCTTCAAAGAAGAAATAACTTGGATTTTCTAAGTTCTAAGCCATTTGAAAGAGTTACACTGCACATGTTACCAGAGGACACATGCCCTTCCCCTGAAATCAAAATGTGTCTTTCTGCTTTTTGTGGGACTGTGCAGCTTCATACTTCTCAGTTCAGTCTGCAGAACTGAGCCAAATACAAAGATTCAGATAACAGGTAGGAAAATATCTGAGGTCTAAGTAATTACATTGATTATTATTTAAATGACGGGCGAGAAGAATGGGGACCAACAGGCTCAGTTATCCTGGGTGTCCACCTGGAGACACTGGTAAAAGCTGGCAGCATGACAGAGCATGCCACAATCTGTTCTGCTGAGGATGAAACTGCCTTACAATGTCTGAAGGTGAACAAGGGAAGAGACCCAAAGAGTCTATAATTTTCTAACTTTGCCTCAGAAGCTAACATGGGACCCAGGCATTTCAAATTCTCAGCTACAGCATTTAATTGACAGAAGTATAGGTGAAGGTAGGTGTGGGAGCCTTGCGTGGGAGAGTGAAGGGGGAGGAAGAGACAGAAAATTAATGTCTCCTATAACCACTCCGAACAGACTGCAGTTGGAATGCATAGAACAAGAATGGGCCTGTTTACGTCCAGTGACAACTCTTCACATTTGCAGGGCTGCAGTCTCCCTTTGAACTCCTCCCACACAGTCCTATTGCTTTTCATTTGCCAGCACCTGCCTTCCTCAGTAAGCCCTTATTAATGCCACACCTGCACTGCTTCACCAGGGCTCACTACACAGCCCCCCACAAGTCCTAGCCCCCCACAAGTCCTGCGTATTTCCTCTGCTTGATTACCACACGTCATTAAGACTTACCTATACTTATACCAAAGTTCCCCTTCTCAAACCCAGGAGAAGGCAGTATATTTTCAATGTAACCAAACTGGGGAGGAGAAACCAAGACAAACTCTAAGTCATCTGCAGTGGTGTCAGGGTCAGTGGCAAACAAATGGTTGGTAGTAAGGGCTGCTGAGGAGCCCTCCTCCACTACAAATCTCGCACCTGCACACAAACAACATTATAAGCATTATTGCTTATTTAGCTTATTTTTCCTTTATGGAAATAATAACTGGAGGAAAAGACAACTACTACTAAGTAACTGAGGGGTTTGTGTTTTGGTTTAGTTGTTTTTTCTCTGCTTACACCATCAACTCTGCTTTTGCCATCATGTAAGTCAAGAGGAAGGTATCATTAAATTATTTTACAGGTAAGTTATTAGGTACAGTTTATGTGCTACTCAAAATTAGTTGTTACCTCTGTTTGTCAAAGCATTAATTACATGAGAGCTGTTTCGAATTGCTCATAATGAATAACTTTTCATGCATGACTGCTTAATATCCCTGCTGGGACAATGCTTCATTTCCAGAACATTACTTGGGTGAGAGCCTGCAAATTACAAAACTACTCATATATATGCTAAAATATTCTCTGAGATATATTAAACATATATGATATTCTCTGAGATACATAAATTATATGTGACGCTTATAAACAAATGACATTGGAAAAGATAAGCATACAGAAAGCATACCTTTAACATATATAGTACAAATGTCATCAAAAGCTCAGGAGGTCAATAGAAATTTCACACAATACACTGCTTTTGGACTAAATGTACCATACCAACACTATGTCCAGTTTAACTGAGTATTTTTGATCCTGAAGAGTACTAGTGAAAATGTGGCTTCACATCTCTTAATTTGATCCATTGCATATATAGCCTAGATTTGCCTTTATTCACCATCAGAATTAAATATAGGTAATAAAAGATTCTCTCCCTTTATATAAGGGCCAGAGTCTAAACTTCTGTTGTCTACTTTACATGCAAAGGTAGATAGATACTTATGTTTAAGTTTTTGCATCATATAATCCTGACAACTGTCTGGACCTAAGTTCGCCTCAGGGGCAAGATATCAATCACTTTTACCTAGACATAGCTTACATACACAGCAATGGACATATATGGATAAAGAGGAGCAGATCTGAGCACTCTTATTTCTAACCACATGATTTAAACATGCAGTTGCAGATCCACAAGCAGTTACTCATACATGCACCTGCATCTGAATTTGTGGCTGCACTGTACTAGCAAATGACAAAAACAAACAAACAAACAAACAAAATACTGATGGAAATCCTGATCCAAAACATCAGTACGCTGATCTCAGCTGCTAATAAACCAACCAAAAATCATACATCTTTAGCCATTACAGTACTGCACAGCCCACATTATAATGCTATAATGAGAGGAAGCTTTCACCAGTTGCCATTGATGGAGGCTGGTTGTCCACTGGAAGTACAGTGATGTTAAGGTCATATACTGGAAATGGATTATGAAGTGGAACTGGAGGAGGAATAGGTCCATCATGACAGCAGTCTTTGACATCTAGGCCAGTGTCGCCATCAGAAACAATGAAGGTTAAGATCTCAGTGGAAGGAGTAAGGCCAATCTCCCCACCTGGAAAAAAATGTTGCCGTTCAGAAGAAAAGTTTTACCAAAACTTCATGAAGAATGATTCTGTAGCCTGTAAGGACAGTCTGTGGTATCCAAAGTCAGCAGATGAAGAGAACAACAGCAAAACTACTAAAATTCTGCATTCTGTCTGGTGGGATGCTGTTTCCTTGGGGATCTTTTTTGTATTTGTAATATTTTTAACCAGCTTACTTCTCTTCTAGAATAAAAGGGTGTAAAAAAGTATATAACTAAGTTCGTATCACTAATAGTTATAATATTACTGCAGTGTTATAATATTGATATTGCTAACAGTCCTCATGATTCTGTTCTTCATGCACTAAGGCTTTTGCAAAATGTAGATTTGTGGGGACTTTTTTTCTGAATTCCTTCTTAAAGAATACAGGAGAAGGTGTTTCTTTTATATATTCTTTCTCTCTATGACAAGTGCTAATATCCGTGCCCTCCCAGAAGGACACATTTTTGCACGCCAAGAAATGGACGTATCCCTATACACCTTCTACCCCTGTAAAATGGACTATAACAAGAACTGTCCCTTGTTGCTATACTGCACATTAGGCCTACCTGTAATCCTATGCAAAGTGTGGGCTGGTAGAGCACATGACTGGAAACAGCCACCCCTTGTAAGAAGCAAGTGGCTGAACATACCCCAGTTCTCAGTGCTTCTGGCAGCTTGTGTCTTGCATTGCTGCAACATATTGCTAATAAGCTCCCCACAAAGGAAAGGGATTGACTCCTACCCTCTCTTGTGATATTTACTGGGAATATATTTAACATGTAGAAACCTGGGAATGAAAAACACAGGGATTGCACCCTTGAAGTTCAGCCTCTGCCCTTCATTGCCTCTGCAAAACGCTGCCATTGAAATAATGTTCCTGATAGCTTTAGGATGCTGAAGAAAAGTTTGTTATGCATGGCCATAATAAAGTACTTCCTTCTCTTCACAAATACCAGCTGTTCATTTTGGACAGTGCCAAGCCTGAAAATATCACATATATTCTCCATGCTAGCATAAAATTACAGACTAATTACACAGAAAACCAGAGTCTTTAAAAAAAAAATTAAAGCTGTCATCAGAGATATAGAAAAGACAACCCCTCTAATGCTAATGAAAGGATGAAATTAAGTGGGAAATGGGGTTAACCAGCCTTTCATTTCTGTCATTTAAAAAAAAGAAAAAAGAAGTATTTTTGGACTATAAAGATAAAACCACAAAATGACATCTTTTCAGCACTGTGGTTCTCTTGAAGAAAAGCTGAACATCATTTATCTTGTGGCACAGGAAGACTATAAACTGTCCAAATGTGGATATCTGTCTAAATTGGAGAGACAGGCAAAAAGGACCTCAGGTTGTTAGCAGTTTTAATAGAAAACTTGGCATCCTCCTTTACAGAATTACATTATTTTATCTAAACATGACTATGGAAGGAGCTCAAAGTTTGTTGGGTTTTTTTTTTGGTTTGTTTTGGTTTTTTTTAATGTCATGGAGCATATAAAAAGACTATTTTGTACCTAATTTAATAGCAATTTTGCTAAAAAAGCCAAAGATATTTTATCAGCAGCAGTGAAAGACATCCTCCAGGGTTATAACTCTTTCATGTACTTGTTCTCATATAATTTTCAGTTCAAACAGGGGTTTGGAGAACACATTAAAACTTTTGATAGTTGTATACCATCAGACCTCTTTCAAAGCCAGCCTACATTTTTCCCTAGTCAGAACACATGTGGTTTCTCAGCATCTCCGGCTGACCTTCTGCAAAGATTATATGGATTCAGGTTATCATTTTCTGCCAAAAACTCTCTGACCACCTTCCAGTCTAATTCTGCTCTGAGCTCACTTACCAGTGTGCTTATATGTGACTAACCCAGAGACGACATCAGATTGGAAGAAATGATCCACAGCAATGCCAGCTTTCCTCACTACCCCGTGGTGGGGCTGTCGAGCCAGAGTATACATCAGTTTCATGTCATCACTATCTGCATCTGTGGCATAAATATACTCCGAGGAGAGGACCACTTCTTCACCCTCCAGACAGTGGAGCACAGGAACAAGACCCGTTCGCATAACAGGTGGCTCATCATTCACAGGCAACACCTAAATAATTAAAGAAAAATACTTCAAGGTCTTTTATTTTTAATTTCAGTGGAAAACTGTTGTACTAACGCATTACTTTCCAGCCCAAACCAGCAGTATGGTGTCAGTGCACATTGAGCTCTCCCTATGAACAAAATGAGAAAAAATTAGTTAAGGTCATTACTAAAATTCAAAGACAGAAGTAAACCAAACTAGATAATTGTAGCTTGAGAAAGAAAACTCACTCACCATGTTTAAGTACAGGGAGAAGAACTCAAGCTAGAGCAAGCACAAATGCTTTTCAACTAGTACAAGCCAAATATCCTCTCAACTTTGCCATGTAATCCTGGAAGCTAGGATCAAAACGGAAGCCTAATAATTCCTTTATCTTCCAATTTCCAACATAATTCAAAGACTTTCTGAAGTCAAGCTTTGCACTTTTCTACATAGGCAATTGTTCTCAGAAATACGCAACACACTGACCTTCACCTGCAGGATGAACTCTACAAAGTGGATGCCATCTGTGGCTGCAAAGAGGACATCATCAGTGAGAGTCTCAGAGCCATCATGCCTATACCTGATAAAAAAAAAAAGAGCTACAGAGACTTCACACAAACAAAGAATCTGTGCTTTCTGGTCACGCCAGACAATGTGGATCCCTCCCAATATAAAAAGCCAATCCCTGTGCCAGAGTATCCACCTGAGACTGATGATTCTTGATCAGAATGTCTTCAGAGGGCTTGTGAGGTCCCGTACAAGAAGAAAACCCCCAAGACAAACCAGACATCGACATCAGCTGGGAGAGTTCTCCCTGAGGGTTTGTCATCTGTGTTGTGACTCTTTGCAATGTGTCTACCAAACATGTAAGTTCTTGCTCCAGTAGGTGACCTCCTGCATGCATGTAGAAAGTTGTTTTGTTCTTGCCACAAATACAGCAGCAGAATTTTCATCTCTAGGTTAATCAGTGTAAATACAAGTTTTTTTTGTGTAAACTAGCCAAGTTTAATAAATACACAACTTCCTTTAAAGGAAAAACCTCGCAACCATTAGCTTCTTCACAGAAACTGTGTGGATGAATACAGAATTTGCCTCATCATCTGCACAAGGCAGTGCTTTATAGAGAAAACTATCTGCATCAGATATGGTTGCTAGCTCCCGCTAGCAACAGCTCAGTTTCCACAGGGATCACTGCAGTCCTGAGGCTCAGCTAGCCCTCTTGGCCTGGAGCAGTCATGCCAGAGCTGTGCCGTGGTGAGCACACCTAGCTGTAGCCTCTGCACCTCACACCACTTTACCGCAGGGCTTTCAGTCGTCTGTCTGAGAGACTCCACCACCACAAGAGCGAAAGACAGGCATTCTTCTGACCTGGCTGACAGGGTATGCAAGTGCCCACAGGAAAGCCTGTCGCCTTCGTTCATGGGAATGCCATCTAGCTCCAACACCCCGTGCTGAGGCTTTCTCTGCAGGAGGAGGCGGAGATGCTCCCGTTTCGTGTCCGGGTCAGAGATTAGAATGTGTCCCTCTGTGACAGGGCTCAGGCCACCCTCTTCCACTTTCAAATGGCTTGTAAAAACCTGCATGGAGGAGAAACGCTGAACTCACTTTTCTACTGCACCTTCCATATCCCATGGAAGATTTTTTCATCTCAGTCAGGTGAGGACATCTCTCTGCATTTCTGTTTCTACCCAAAGGCTTTTCCAAGTCCTCCCCTCTCACCCTCATCACCACCCTACCTCTGGGGCTTGATTGTCCACAGGAAGAATTGTAATATTGAAGCAGATCCCATACAAAGTGCCACCATGCTGATTGCTGACAGAAAAAATAAATTGGACTTGCTGAGGTTCAGGCCCGATGTCCTGCAGTGGCGGCATGTAGGCAACTTTCATGTAGTTTACAGCATGCTGGAAAAAGACCAGAGGGGTGCATGTAAAAGCTGGCAGTGGGAGTAGCCATAACTCAGGACGTTAGGGACCTTTCTCATCCCCTAATGAGCTGTTACCCAAACTGTCAAAATTACGTAAGAAACTTTGCATGTAGTCTTCAGCCACTGGCAATACCTTGATTAAGTGCATCTTCACCTACAAATCAGGTGAACACAGGTTCAAATACTCAAATCTGTAGCAAAAAATACAGAGAGTTGATAAGTGAATAAAAGAGACAATGGTCTTAACATTCTTGATGGAGCCCTTAAACGCTGCTAGTCCAAAGGTCTATTTCTAACTGTGACTTTAAAATAAACAGTTCACCAAAGCATAGGTTTTTAATGGAAAATCTTCCATAGCAGTAGAATTTGCACTCACCAGTATGAATAAACTGCATGCACTGCCTCCTCAAGTGAGGGCAGGCCAGTGAAGGACACTAAAATAATCACAAAAATCTTGCATCTAGGCACCTGTGGTAAGGCATGTGATTAAGGATCTGCAGGCTCAGAGCTCTCATTATAGTGCTTCAATGATCACCATTATGCAACCTTAACCATACAGCAGGATATAAAACAGAGTACTTTACTAATATTCATAAGACATCTATCAAACTACAGAAGCATGAAAACTGAACAGCAAGATCCTGAAAAAGGCCTGTTGCAGCTTGTACCGACTGTATCTACCGGTGATACTGAAAAGAAGCAGGGAACTGTCAAGGCCTGATTTCCACATTTTGTGTAATTTTTCCTTCCACTTAACATCATGCTGGAGCCAAATTCAGCCTACCCTAAGCAACTGCAGCCCCTGCTGGTTTCAGGAGAGCTGTGTTTACACATTGCAGAACAGAAGCATGATGGAAAATTTTTTTAAAAGCTGGGATTGAATTATCAAAGCTTTTAAGTACTTAAGCAGAGTTCATGATAGTACAATTCTTTATTTTTCACCTCTTGTTTTCCTGTCAAAAAGAAGCTGTCTGCTTGTACCATTTTTAAATTGCTTATAACTGGCTATGGTATCAGGCAACATAACAAACCTGAGTAAATGACTGCAGTGCAAGAGCAGCAGGATCCTTGACCAGCTTTGGGATAGTGTCCACCATAAACAGCTTTCCAGCATCTGAGTGCCTGTACAAAAACATGCATGTCACATCCTGGTTAGCAATACTGAAAAAAAGGAAAAACAACAGTCACATAGCCCCATATTGTATTTCAAAATAAACTCCCACTCCCAACTGCATTGAAAGGGAAAGCATTTTTCTTTCTTCCATACTTGTTATTCATTTAAACAGTATCACAGAAAACTGACCACAATAAATATTTTTCAGGATGGTTGTGAAAAATCGTTGCATACCTTAGGAGCAAGCTCTGAGTTTGCTATGAGTGTACCTCTGCACAGCCCTGATACCATGTACGGAATCTGCAAGTCTAGTCCATCACATTCTCATTATTTACACAGCTGCATTTATCTTAATGCAGAAAAACAAATTTTCTTGGTTTCATGAATATTATAAATTTCTGAAATAAGCCAGTTTCAGCAAGCCAGCTTTTCAGCAGCAGTAACCAGCAAACTGGATAGTCCCGTGGCTATTTGACTGAATGGGACAACAGCCCAAATACCCTTCGCCCTCAAATGCTGCATACTGATTCTCTGTTGCTTGAGGTCAGAACTGAAAGTGTTAAACCATATAATTGAAAGCTTAAACCATCCAATGGCTGGATTTTGAACTTTTCTATTTAGCAAACTGTTGCTGATGCTGTCACGAATTCAGAAAATGGTGAAGCAGCAACAGTGATGTGTAAACATCTACTACATCCATTTGCCCTGTGCCCTTGTTGCCCCTGTAACATGTTCTGCTGGCACTCTGCTCCACAGGTTTCTAGTCAAGGATCAGGAGTCCTTCAGGGTGCCATGGTATTAATGCATCACCTAGAAAAAGCTGTAGCACCTCATCTTCCCAGACTGAGGCAGGCCTAGGTCAGCCACACTCTATCAGTTTAAGAGACGTGCTGCAACTTGTGCTGAAGGCTGCACAGCTTCCCGTGGGCTGGTGTATGATGCAAGTCCAATGAAAGTAAAGATTTCAGGTGCTTTCCTCCTTCTTATTTATTGCTAAACTATGAACATTTTCTATTACCCTGTATTTTATTCTGTTGCTTTCAGTTCTTGTTCACCCTTAATCATCAACAACAGAGATGCACACATCTATTGTCACCTGCACTTTAAGCAAACAGACGAAGAACCTGGGACACAAGCATGGTACTTCTACTGAGGATGCTCCTTTTACGTTGGTCATTGCCCTGTCCCACCTGGAAGATATGGCAGGTCACACTTACCCATGTGTGCAAGAGAAAAACGGGGAAGTGGTTATGATGTATGTGAGTTCCCTGTCTTGCTCTTCCACATCTATGAAGTGGAGATGTTTCTTAGTTAGGTGAGCAATCTCAGTCTCCTTAACAATCAGGTGACGTGTCACTCCTGGGGCTTCTCTGGGTAGCTGATCATCCACAGGGATAATGTGCACCATCATCACCTGAAATCAGGAAGATGGTAAAATCAAAAGCCATTCCTCTCAAAAAGAGAGTGTCCAAGTACCTGTTTACAAATGTGCACAGAAGTAAGTAAATCACTGGAGTATGAGATATAGGATGTGGTCATCATGCCATGGGATGAATAGATAAGTAATGGAGATATACAACAGTTAAATACAAAGTCTGTGAATCTTAGTGGTTTCCCTTTAAATTAAAAGCAAAGTTAAATTCAGTATGTTGGACGTCTGGGTGAAATAGTCTTTTCTTGGTCGACTTCAGGAGGGCTGTTTCGTTTGTTTGCACTGTCTCCAAATCTAGTTTGTTTTCAACATTTTATTTTAGTGTGTATTTATTTTAGTGTGTAGGAAAAAGTCTTTGCAATGGACTTGTCTTTGGCTACGCAGACAGAATTACCCCACAGAAAGCAAGAACAAGAGGTATCTCTGGACAATTTGTGGTGATTACCATGGTGATGTCAAACAAAGATCTATCCAAGTTTGATTTGAAATCTTTTCAGAAGGTGTAAAATCATCAGCCATTTGAAGTAAAAATGCAGGACTCAGCCAAAGATGCTTCAGTTTCATACCTGTGGCTCTGAGAGATTGGGAGGGTCATGGCTATCACTCAGCACAATCTCAAGGGAATCTTCATATACTTCTCCTCCCAAATGCTGATAATAAATTATTCCATTAAATAGATCCCTCTGAAGAAAACTGCTGACAGAATACCCTGTTGAATTGAAGAATGTATCTTTTGTTGAATGGTGCATGATTTTAACAACTCATAGAAATCACCTGTGCAAGTAACTGCTGAAGCATAATGTCCTCTTTCTCACTCTAACTAGAGCAAGGCCTTAGAAATGCTGTCTTGTCTTCCACATTTCCTGAAGGTCATAAACTTCTTTTCTATGTCACTTAAAGGTTACTCAAAGAATCAAGCAACATAGCAAATGGGCCTTACAGCCCTGTTCAGAGGACAAAAGAGAACTTGCAGAATTAGCAGCTTCTGCTGTCTAGAACAGAAATTTCTGAATTCAGTTAAATGGAAGGAGAGCTTTTCCCCTCTTTTAGGATCATTAGCTTCATCTAATAGCTTTGAACGTGTCAGGGATCCTTGCAGATAAAATAACTTCTGTGTAGCCCTACTTTTCTGGATGAGAAAAGTACAGTAGGGGAATAGACTCAGAATGGAAGAATTATGGGATAAATTGTGTACACAGGTATAGTAATTCTGGTTGCAGAGACTAACATTAGTTAATTATGAGGATTTACATTATAAATGAGAAAGTCCAAATTTTCCATGATTTGTCATCAAGCAAAATACTTTGCCTAATTGTAACTTTAATGTAGTTTAAAAAGGAAGTGACAAAGACAAGTATACTATTGTGGAAGCATTTCATTACCTATCAAGTTTGGTCCTGGTTTCTTCATTATTTCTCCAGCTTGTGGTGGCTTGGTAATATTGAATAGTATGTAATCGTCACTGGAATCCATGTCAGAAGCATGAAGCATGGAGCCCTGAATCAAGATTGTCTCTCCCTCATGAACTTCAATGACCACATTGCTGATAAGAAATGGAGGGCTGTCATCTTTAGGGAGGATATTAATTGGAAACTTATGGCGAATACTGTGCTGGCCATCAAAAATCCTAAATACCACAAAGTCCTTAGTAGAATCACTGTCATCATGATGGTAGTGCACAACTCCAGCCTGAATGTCAGAGACTGTGAACATGAATCCTTTCCCTCCTGTCAAAACAATGGAAGGATTTTTTAGATGTGGCACTTGAGGCTATGATTTAGTGGTTAGGGAAATTAGGAGGAAGGTTGAACTTGATCCTGGGGGTCCTTTCCAACCATGGTGATTCTCTGATTCTAAGGAAAGACATCAAAGATATTTACTTCAGCCCAAAGGAGAATCCTTCCACCAGTATGAATGTTATTAAGGGAGAGAGAATGAGAAATATTTCTAACTAGAAACATCAAGCATAACTTCACCTACTGGAAAGAAGTTTTTAGAAGTTTTTGAGTAGTTAATAAGAACGAAGAATTTGCAACTGTGGTAACAGCGAACATCCTTCAAATGCCCATTGCACTAAATATAACTGGAGATATCATGGACATTTAATTTTGATTCTTTCTACTTTAATTTCAACCTCTACTTTCTTGTCAAAATATTTAACATGTATTTTAAGTATCAAAGAGAATATGCTTTATAATTGCAGTTTAGAATTTCTTTACAAGGGGAAAATAACATTTCTGGGTCTTCTTTTTCTCCATATTGGAGTTACTGTGTATAATAAGACAATTTTACACCTCTGCTTCACTGGACATGTTATGCACACACAAAAATATTCACACTGGTTAAAGGTTTCAAGAATTGCAAGCTGGTGCTAGAAGAGACGATCTCTCCAGGGTCTCCAAGGAAAATATTTGTTTTCCCTCTATGCTGTGTAACATCAGCAGAGACATCCACTCACTCCTTTTGCTCCTTATTTGAAGGGAATTATGAGCAAACTTTAGGATTAGAAATAACTGCCTCACCAAAAAAAAAAAAAAAAAAAGCTGTTAAAAGTGACAGAAGGCAGGGAACAATGTCATACATACCACTTTCTTTTAGGGCTTTCCTTTAGCTCTGGGACTGGCATTACCAAAGCCAACAAAAGAGCATTCAAAACATTGAGCTGATTCCCTGTTCCTGCAGCTAATGGGAGTCCCTCCACTGATTCCCATTAGTTTTGGTGCAGCTGGAGAGCTAAACTCAAGCTTTCCTTTGAAGTTTGTGCTTTTGTCAGTTCTTGCTGGACAAAAAAAAAAAAGCCAGTTGCCAAAATTTCTTTGCATGTGCCTATGCAGACACATAAAAGAGAGTAAGGAACAGTTGCTGGAGAAGAAATGCCCACCCCTGGCTGGCCCAGAGGGGATGGGACTGCCACCATGAGATGAGCCCCGGGCTCTGCATGCTCCTGCAGGTGCAGCTGGTCTGCTGTTCTATCACCTGCAGCCCACCCGTTCCCTGGCTGCACAGCCCCCCATAACACCATCTCTGGGGCTGAGCCTGTCTGACACTGCCGGCATCACAGAGTTTCTGTTTTGTAACACGACAGGCGGATGATCATGCAGACACTGAACTGCCCGGCAGCAGTTACCTGAGGTTAAGCACATTTCTGAATAGTTTCTGTTTCTACTAAATCCCAGCTACCACCATCCCCTTTTCTTTAAATACTTGCTTTATGTCTCTAAGCTGTGCATTTTAAATCAATACATTAATGATCAAAAAATTCAGCATTGATATTGGCAGCATCCTCTCACCCTGCCAACATCAGGGTGACTTTTTTTACCCGTTTTCCCAGAGAGCCACACTGTGTTGATTTATGAGACTGCAAAATAAAATCAGTAATACTGATAACACAGAAGCAGAAGCCTACTTTAATTGCCACTTTTTGAAACTAAGGCAATTAAAATAAAGCCTTAAAGCTGCCAGTAAATAACAACTGTATCCAAATGTTGTCTGTATTTGTCAACAGATCAAAATCGCTCCGCATTCCCTAGCACCCTCCAGCAAAAATGTGAAAAATGAAAATACAGTGACTGCATTTTGCCTCAGGGTTGTAGCGGGGGGAAGCCGGTCAGCAGAGGGAGCAGAGCCCGCTATCCAGCCCTGCTGAGCGCTGTCCCTGCCTTCAATCACCTCGCCTGAGGTGAACTCACCTCCAGCAAACTAACTAAGGAGCAATTTCATTTTCCAGTGAAAGCAGTGTGTAGGCAAAACAGCAGACTTACAAGTATCTCCCGTTTCAGGATACGGGCAGCATAAATATACTATTTGCAAAAGTGGCTAAAGCTGTGCAGCTGGCTTTCTTTGTGACCCTGTGAATTTTGTTACTTCTTACTGTGCATCCACGCATTTCCTTCTGCACCTTCATACCCATGTAAATCTGGCTCTCATGATGACAGCCCTCAGCAGGGAGTGACATACAACAGATTCTATCATCTTACTGACTGTCATGTTATCATAGCCAGTTGTCACTAGATAACATGTTCCCAGGTCCTGAAGTTGAAATTATTTACCTCTCACCATAAGCTGTCCGTGCTGTAAGCCGCCAACGGTGACCAAGCGAACATTCTGGATGTCATCGTTATCTACGACTTGGAAGTGTTGCCATGTGATGGGTCGGGATTGCCCTTCCAGGAGGCTGAGGCCTGCGAAAAGCAGAGCATTATTTCACCAAAGCAGCTGCAACAGTCCAGGTTGTCATCTAATCTTTTTGAAGGTTTTTGTAGTCAGGAAAAAAAGTAAGTTTAATTTCATCTACATACATACCTGTGACAGACATTTCAAGGCAAGCTTAAAAGCTTAATGTCACCTTTTATTCTGACATACTTGCCTTAGTCAACCATCTTTAAGGGTTATTTTCATTCAGAGAAATATAATATTCTGGTTCCAAATTGTCTGATAGACCAGCTAGGCACATTTCTGGACATTTGCACGAACCAGAACATTGCACTTGCAATCTCACAATGTCTGAAACTGGACACAGCTTTCTTAGTCAGTCCGCATTTAAAAATACTTATTAATCTTCATGAAACGGGACAATCTCTCTTCTTTTTCCTCTAATAGTCATTTCAGCTGCGCTGCCTCTTCACGACATGAGCCCTGTTCATCTCAGCATGCTCCTTTCCTGCTGTGAGGAGACTGCACACCCTCTGGTGGTAACTTCAATACTTGTTTGATCTTACACCTTTGCTATCTGATAATTAAATATCAATGTATGTTATGCTCCAGATGGGACACCCTGCCCCCTCTCCAGGGCAAGCATTAAATCTGTTTGAATTAGCTTTAAGGTTTCTAGACTTCAAATGAATAGTAGTTTATCATGACATTTGATTCTAGTTTATTTTTGCAGACTTCCACTTTGAACTGAGCAAGAAGCCTTGGTCTTTCCCACACACTATGCTACTAATCCTATTCAATCACATAGTTGCCTGTAATATTTATACCTTTTTATGTCCAGTTCATTCTTGAAAGAAATACTTTATACTGAAATCCTGATTTTCCTGTAATGCTCTTTTTTCTTTATTTTTCATTCCAGTTAAGACTTGAGATTTTTTTCAATTTCTTGTAGCATGTTCTCACCAAAATGGATAAAAGGTAAAAATAGATTTTTTGCTCCCTCAGCGTAATAATCCTTAAACTCCACGTGTAAATCTGATTTGTGTCAAAATTTTAAAACTTCAGTAACAAAACACACTGATGAAAAGAGGTCTCACCTGTATTCCATGAAACTCGAGGAGCATTTGTATCTGCTGTTCTGATAGAAAGATGCACAGTGATTGGTAAACTCCTTTCAAAGTAGAAGTCATGAACCTCAAATTCCACCTGTTGTGGAAACAGACAATTTACTGGAAAAAAAAGGACCCTGAAAACCAACTGTACCTCAACACACATACATTGTGTTCTTTCCTGAACAATCTTGAAGTCTCCTGGTAATACATTAACAAATTAAACTTGATTTAGCTTCTAAAAAGAGTCTTTGGGGTTCTGCACCCAAGCCTTGCCATCATCAGGTGCCAAAGTAACTGTTCCTCTGCTTTCCTGTCCACCTTCACCCCAACTGACCTTCCTCTGATTTTGTGTTTCTTCAGTTTCACTACTTTAGGGCCAACCACTTTGTTTTGTTTGGGTTATTGCTTAATTGTCTTATCAGATATTCTAAATAATTGGCGTATTTATTTACCTCCATGTACCCATTTATTTTCCTCTGATATCTCCTTTTTAAGACTGTTTCTTATCTCCCAGAGGGCTGGCATACTACTGAATTACACAAAATATCTAACGGTAGGTGTTACTGAAAAAATTAAATAGCACTGTACCAAAGGTAGGAGACATTCACTGTCAGCATTCCGTGGCAGATCTGGAGGAAGAAACATCACTAGCAGCCAACATGGAAAAGGCAGAAGTGGTATGCTATTCACTCCCAAAAAACAAAAACCTGTTCCTGCAGCCTTGGACTCATAGATTGGCCCTGTTTATTTCCTCATTTACTCCAGCCCCTGCAAATACCAACCACCCTTCTGTGATCACCTGCATCACATTCTCTATGTTCGTGATGTGCTTTTACACCTTCCTTTTTGTTATCCCTACACTACCATTGCCACAGTAGGTAGGGTGCAAGATCAAATAGCACTTCCGACATTTAGCTGATCTGTCTTTCATGGATTTACATGCATCATCTCTTCACAGGTCACAGGCTTCAGTATTGTCATTTAGGAATAAAAACTGTGTGGAAAAGGCACCACTGATCCTTCCCAAGGCTCTTGGGTAGGTCTACAAGTACCATTATTCCCTTACTCCCCTCCTACAAAAAATCAAATTTAAAATAAAATAAAATAAAATAAAATAATCCAAAGAGGAAGCCATGCATACTCTGTCTGCAACAAGAAAAAAATGAAACAACTGAAAGGACAAAATGAAGCAAAAAATCCTGTTTTAATGTTCTCACTTAGGGGGAATAAATTTTTTTTGTGTGCAAAGAATTTCCTAAGTAGTGAGCAACAAGTATCTGATCTGTTTTAGACAGTTAAGCTGATGAGTCACGTAAGAAAGTGGTACAAGATTTAACCTCTGCTCCTGCATTACATCTATTTAGAGAAATATGAAAGTAATTATTTACAGCTTACTAAATCTTAAGGAGATAAACCAGCAAATGTTCATACAGTACAGTTACCTCATAATTCCTCCTCTCCGTGTGGCTGTTATTTGGAGGCTGATATGCAATGAGCATGTCACTGAGATCTTTCCATGTGAAGGAACCAATAGGTTTTGTGTGGTCAGATAGATGAGTGATGAAGCCCCATGGAGGTGGCTTGGTAATGTTGAATACAAGCAGGGACCTTGGAGTTTCGTTGTCTTCAGCATCAATGGTTGTGGTTGTAATGGGGGTTAAAATAAACTGATCTACTTCCAGGAAGAACTTTGCTACTGAAGCAGCCTTGGGGACTTGATTGGGAACAGCACCTTTGATCTGAACAGGGAGCCATGCATACTCAGTCTGCAACAGGAAAAAAAAGAGACAACTGAAAGGACAAAGTGAAACAAACAAAATACACTCATTTCCATTACCTTCACACAGCTATTTGGAGTACATGTTAATGCAATAATTATGTTTAAAAGAAAAATTGAAACATTTTAATGATAAAATGCCTCAAGTAAATATTTAGACCTCATGAAAAGGTCTTCCAGATTCACCAGTCATATTTGCATCCTTAATTTTGGGCTGAAACAACTTGCTTAATTTGATGTGAGTTTAATGAATAACTGTACCTGATAGAAACATGCACAAGCCATTAATTATTATTAACTGAATATGTTCACACAGCTCTTAACTTATTAGTTATTGTATGTGTTGAAGTCAGTGCAGAACACGCTCTATAAAAAAAGGTGGAATTATGCCAGAATTAATTTTGCTCTTAAGCTAAACTACTTATGTCTCTGCTAGTAAACAACCAGAAGTGTTTCTCTGTAGCCATAGTGGTCTAAGTAGAGGCACTGAGATAATGCATTTCATTTGCCCAGCTGGCACCATTGTAGGAACTGAACAAACTTCCAGGCTTACTATCTCTCATCAAATGTGAAAAGGAATAACAAAATCGATTTTTATTTTTTTTTTTTTATAATCAGATACAGTAAGGTTGTGTAAAAGTCTACCTTGTACAGAGTTTTGCTCCTGCTGTCTGTGAGATCCAGCCTCAGAGGAATATAATCGGTGTCTGGCGAGGGAGGGTCAACATGCTGGTACCGAATCCCCATCCTCAGAAATTCTTCGCAGCTCATTTTTGTGTTGTGAGCACTTCCCAGTCCCAGCCTGCAGCTCCCACTTCTGCATTGCTGGCCCAAGCTGTGCTCTGAAAACCAGAGGCAATAGCAAAACAGTTAACAGAGCAAGAAACCAACATGGGTAGCCTGTCTATATAGCTAAACTAGTTCTGATAAAAAATCAGTGTGATGAGAATTAGGAGTTCTTTCCTGACTTAACTTTCCTACAGGATTTTATAGGATAGTTATCTGACATCTTCCAGCTCCAAACTCCCTTGGTATCTTGGGTAGGTTCTACCTAAAACAACAACCCGTGCTGTTTCACGAGAGTCTTGGCATTATCAAAGCCATTGGTCCCCCTGTCTAGGAGACAAAATGAGACTGCAGTCAGCAGATTACTGACCCAGATCTGTATACAAGTACACAAATGCATATCCCTTTCCATGATAGCTCAAGCTGTCCATTAAACTTACACATGATCTACTCTTACCCAGCACATCTGAAGCAACCCGCTGGTGCAGACTAAAACTGCTGGGTCTCTTTGAACCTGCTAATACAAACAACTAAAGCACATCATACTAGGGCCAGGGAAGAAGCTCTGTGGCTGATCTCCACGAAGCTGCTCTTGCTGCACTTCCTCGGTGATGAGCTGACCATGAGCAGGCAAATGGGTTTCTGAGGAGGCTATGGAAATGGTGCAGTCCAGATTTATCTTCTTGTCATAGTCAAATGCAAGGACATTCTTGTCAATCACCCTGGACAGACCATAGTACTCAGGGACCTCCAGGGCATGGGACCGCATTTTGATCATGTTACAGTCTGGCTCAAGTAACTGCACACGGAGGGTGAATGTTTCTACAAATGTTTCAGTTTCTGTAAACCTGTAGGTGATAGAAGGAAATTAATTATGCTTCATTCCATGTTCTGTCACACTGTGAGTTTGGCATTGGTCTCACCTTCTAGACTGAATTATTTGAACCCCTTTCTTTCATGTGCCCTCAAACCCTAGATCAACAGAGACCACAAGGTATTAGACACTGCTGCCCATCCCCTCATACTTATAAAAAGAGTGTTTGTGTGTGAAAGAGGAGGTTATTGGCTGTATAAATGCAAGAGTCTGTGTCCCTATCAGTAGGCCAGCACAGAACATACAGTGCCCTGAAAGTACTTTTGACACTTTCAATAATAAAAAGAAAAATCATTGTTTTTCTCTAATAAAGAATCAATACATAGCATTTTATAACGCCAACAAACACACATTTTGTGTCTATCTGACGTGCTTTGTGACAAATATTTTTGTAAACTGATGGGCACTTGCTGACTAATGGTGCTGTTATTGGATCTAAGTAGTTATGGGATGTACAGGAAAACATGTTTTTACCATGAAAAAGGGACTGCTTGCCCTTCCTGAGGGTAACTGTTCTCCTCGTATATGGAGGTGTGATCTCCCATCACTGCTTACCTGTACAGCCTAAGCATTACCATGTCTTCATCTAAAATCTGACAGCCATAGTGGGTATATTTGACTTCATTAGGAAGAAAATGACAGTCAAAAACCTGTGAAGGAGAAATAGGCAAGAAAACACTGTCAAGGTTGTTAACTTCATGACTTCTTACCCACTTCTCTCTGACTGTCAGGAATGCATCAGACTAAGGAAATGTTTTCTCTGTAGTTGATTTCTATGAATAGGTATTGAGCTGTTCTGCAGTCTCCCAATGAAAGCCAGAGCAGCCTCTATGATGTGGGGCTGCTGGCACTCTCAAGGGAAAGGGTATATAAATATGATTGTTCCAGGCTGCCAAGTCCCTCCGCCAGCACAACAAATAGTTAAGAGTACACACTTGGACTCCACCACCACAGCCTGAGGACTTAGGGTTGCTATTGTAATCAGAGGAAGAACTGCAGGGCATCTAAAAGCCTGCAGTCCATGCAGTGTAGCATTAGATTAATTAGCTTTCAAAGCCACTCGTGGCAATGCTGTAGTAAATCTTGCTCTATGACCACTACCATTGGGCTACAAAAGTATGATCCTGTGAAACTTCTGTGTTCGCAACTTTGCTGGCTCAGACTTGTTACATGGGTCTGGAACATTGACTTTGTACCAGTAGCCTTTTACCAGATCAGATGTCATCTCTGTGCCATACCAACACTCAGGCCCAATGTCAGTGCAATCCCACAGCATAAAAGCAAGCAGAATTTCTATATTGTGTCCACCAACAAATTCAGAAATAACTAGTTCTTATGACACACCTGATACAGGTCAAATTTGTGAAGGTGGCTAGCCTTTTAGTCATTTAATTCAGACACTTATTTCAGGCTGACTGTTTCACTTAATGATTTGTTTACTTGCAAAAGTAAGGCAATGAGGAACAAATGGACAAAAAGATTGCTTGTGAGAGTTTTGACACATCCATTCTTTGGTGCAGTGGTCTGGATTCCAGGGCATAGGATTTTCATGTTCTCAGTTTAACAGCTGAAAGCTCCTAGCATTGGTAAGACCATGCCTATGTCATCTTTGTGGTAACAGGGAACCCTTACACAGCCTGAGTGTAGATAGAAGATATGTTTCATGTCTACACAGAGGTAGAGCATATTCATGTCAGCAAGAAGGCAGAAGCTAATCATTGCATTTCCTGAGTATCACACTGTGAAACAAAATGTGGTTTTCATTCAGTTTTTATAGGCAGTATTCACACATGATTAGTTCTTCTATGGACTAAAGTAAAATCTGTTCAACATTCACTAGTAGATCTGGTGAGGTCATAACTAATAAGGATTACTATACATATGTGGCTGACTAACAAATTACATCTTTTTGCAGAAAGAACATGTGATTTCTTACTAACAATAATTTCTTAAAATACAGCAAAAGAATCATGAAAATTGCCTCACCTGAATTACCTACATCTCTGCAGCCACTTTAGAGGATGGTGAAATGGAAGGGGCATTTCAGTAAGTTTCTGAATTGTTGGCTCAAAGTGTAGTGCACAGAGAAGGTATTTAGATGCTCTGACTTTCAGAGTAAAAATAAAGTTACATTTGAATTCCTAAGTTAGTTCTTAATGTATACTTAACTCAAGTGCATCATGACCACATCATGGATTTACATTAAAGGATATATGAATTAGTGGTTTTTATTTCTTTCTAGTCATCACACAGAATTAGAACACCTCTCTATAATGCATCTCTCTATAATGGAAAAATTATTAGTTTATCAGGTTTCATTATTACTGGCAGCATCCATTTCCACTGAAGTTATTCTCAGATGCTCAGGCAATGTAATTTTTCTTTATTCCTAGTGATTTTGAAATTTATTGCCTGCTTTTAGCTTTCATCAAGAAGCACATTTTTCAAAGGTTTTTTAAAGTAATGACTTAGCTGATTATCAGATACACATACATGGAACTACCACTCTTATTGGTTAAAATAATCTTGGAATAATCCGTAATATATGATGTTATGGAAAGTATGACTGATTTTTATTTTGGGAGACTGCTTAGAAAGGAAGGAGAAAACCAGCTTGTGAAAACAAAATTGTTCCCATATGAAAGGTTGTGGCTATGTTGTAGCTATTTTGTTGTGTATTGTTTTCAAATGTCACGGAAATACATGTATCGTTCCTTTTCAGTATTTAACAAACAACAAATATGTCTTTTTCTTACTTGAAGTCTTTTCTTTCTTGGTACAAGCTAACATAAAGGAAGGTTATTAATTAATTAGATAGTCCTAAGTGATATCCTACCAGGAAAAAAAAAATAAATAAATCAGTTAGATGTTATCTACAAAACCCACTCATATGACACCTGGTAGTTTGGTAGTTTAATGCTGTACACTGAAGATGAGATTCTTTACTGATGTACATCAGTGTAAAGCCCTCAAAAGTCAGTAGGAATTTTGGTGACATAAGTCTGGTAAGCACCTTACAGTAAGAAACTGCTAGGATGATGCATCTCTCTTCATATCAGAGAGGACTGCCTATAGCAAAGGAGAAGATTTATCCTATCAAAGAATTAATTTCTTTCTTTCTAAGACATCATTAGTTCCATCTTCTGACTGATAAATTGGAAATTTGAAAATGAAAGACCTTTCCACAAAGGCCTGTTACCACTGACTGGCAGTCATTTTACGTACATATAAGACACAATCTGCTTTGGAAAAAGAAACATCTGTTTTACATTTCCTAATATGTTTTCCTTTTATATGAACAGGCAACTCTAATTGTCTAAATGTGCTGGGTAAGACAAAGGAGATCTAAATCTTTTCCTAATTACTGTCAAGCTTTGTTTTTTTCTACTTCAACTGCTTTTCAATTACAATTTATAATTAAATTGTCATACATTCCTAGGACATTACTCACAGTAATGGCAGGAAAACAGGTCAGACCAGAGACATTTTCTGGCTACAGAATTTCCTGGTAGAAAGAGCATGAGTGGCACCAGGAGAGCCAGACTCTGAAATCTTTTTTGGGGGAATGCTGAAAGCTAAGGCAGCACTTTTCAGTGTCTGGCTCAGGATTTTGTAAGAAGCCCTCCACTTACAAATGCTGACTTGCTTTTTCCCAGTAAGGAAATATGATTGGAGATAACCAGACTGCCTATGTCACTGGCAGTCTCCCTGAGGGACCCTGCATGGTCATGTGTCTGTTGCACTCCTACCTCCCAAAGTCATCAGAGAGGAGAAGGAGCCTTTCCTAACAGGGTGGCACTCAGGCCAGAACCCATCTAGGGGAGATGTCCTGGGCACCACCAGCAGCAAGAGGCCTTCTTCAGCCTGGTATCCCAGGGCCACCTGACCAGCAGAGTTCACCCCTCCAGATGAAATGTGTCTGCAGCCTCCAACAGCCACACCCGCCTGCCCAGGCTCACATCAGGGTCATGAAAAGATGGGCCCTTAATGGAGGTGGGGAAAGTCAAGGATTGTAGATGTTTTGGAAAATAAGGTATGGTGAATGCCCGTCTCTTAGGGCCTGTGGAAAACTGCTTCTGAACCTGTGCTTGAAGCATGTCAGGTTACAAAGGACAATGTGGCTTTTTCAAAACACCTGGGTCCTACTGCACAAAGAGGCTGAGGCAGAAATGGAAAACAAAGTCACTTCCTATGCCAGCTAGCTTGCCTACGGAAGAGATTTGTCAACAATGAGACATGTAAGTCTGTCTTCCTCCTTATGGGCCAAACTAGACTGGAGAATTGGAGTCAGAGCCCCTGTGTTAATGGAGATCAAGCCCTGGGGAAGTTTCAGCAGAGGCATTGCACTTCTTGGGACCAGTCTCTAGAGATCACAGATTGCCCTGCTCACTGCCTCCTTTTATCCCTTGGTGTGCCTGTGCTCCAAGTTATGGTTCAACCAAAATACTTGTCAGTGGTCTGCAAAAAGAGTGACAGTGACCAAGCCAGAAGATTTGAAAAATCTATTGAGACTGGTACTCCTACACCCACCTTTGCAGAGACCACCAGAAACCTCAGAAAGGCTGTTTAAAACAATATACATATATAAACATATAGAAGTGTATGCTACATGGTACAATACACAAAACTTTTCAAAAATAGACAAAACCCATTTGGTTATTGTTCATTAAAAACATTTACCTTCTATCTCTACCATTACATCTTCACATCAATTACTTCCAGCTCCTTCTTGCTATGACTAAGGTAGGGAAATTTGTAAGGCAAACGAGTAGCAGAACAGCAATTTAAGAAATACATTTCATTCTTCCTACAAGATTGAATTTTTAACAGAAAACATTTTTTTAATGTATTTGCCATCTGCTAGCAATTTAGCTGTTGCAGAGGAGAGCAAACAACTGTATACACAATACGCTTATTGTATGTGATGATTTTTTTCTTAATTGCTCCCTAAGTAGTGGCTGCGTGACTAAAATGCAAAATGCTCTAATGGGCTGTGCATTACCCGAGGGGCACTCATTACCCTCTTGGTAGAGTAACAAGCAACTGGGAGATGAGAAGATATCTCCTAAGGAGAGACATTCTCTGCTGTGAAAGGAGGCTCTGACTGAACTCATTTTTAGGCACTCATGTTACTGAGCTCAGCTTTTGGATTTCAAGGGTGTAGTTCTCTGCCAGTTGGCTGTTTTTAGCAAAAGGCTGAATCTCACAGGCCATTCAGCATCATGCCTTTTAGTCACTACCTAAGTGAAATAAATAGAATAAAGTAACTTTCTCTGGTTTCTCCCACACCTGCACACATGTGGACAATCAGAGCAGCACAACAGAGCCCAAATACCTGTGGAGTTAGTTTCCCAACCCTCTGTGTTATTGGTTCATTAATCACAACTTCTACTTTGCAGACATCCTTCTCTCTGGGGATGGCAAACTTGAGGTCCTCTTCTGACAGGAAGACAGACTGTCCCTTCATTACTTTTACCCCAAGGTTGACACTAATAAAGGAGGAGCATACAACTCTTAGCAGCAGTAGAAACAACCAGCTTTTCTCAAAAGTCTTCATACTGTAAGGGAATGCCAGCACTTTTCCACTAGTGAAAATGCTCTTAACAAAATAAGTCTTCTCTTTCTCCACCAACAGGTTTTCACCATATAATGAAGGACAAAAATATTAGTTGCAGGTAACAATGTACCAGTGTTTTCTATTAAGATGCACCCCTTGACTGAGATTTGGACTGAGGCCTTTAAAAATATCCTTTTTTTTTTATAAAATCCATTGGTCAAGCCTGACAAAGTGATAAATGTGTCCGCAGAGTACTTTTCAAGTCTGTTGATCCTGGAAAAAAAAAAAAAATAAGGAAAATTTATATAAGGCACTAAGAAGCTATTGTGGGGGGGGGGGAGGAAAGGAAGACCAGCATACAAAATCTGCCATTTCTTGCAACTGGAGTTAATTTCAAGCAGCTTAACTTCACCTTTAAATGCTATTAAGTGCACACAAGCTCTGAAAAATATCTGTGTCAGTGAACTTCCCCCTCAACAGATCAGCTCTCAATATGAATTCCAGGCACCTTTGATCCATATGCACACACAAACACTTGTTGCGTACAATCCTTTGTTACTGGCTTTATTACTGCTGGACCAAGTAGCTATTAATAAAAGAGTATGAGCATCCAAGTAATTTGAAAGTGCAGGAGTAGGCATTCATACAAATTAAATATACCTGAAAACAGGATAAAGGGAGAGCGGCCTTTTCTTAAATCTATTTTTGCTTTGCCATTGAATGTGGGGGAAAAAATTCAACCTTTAGTTGAAAATACCTTGCCAGTGCCTCTATACTCTTCCTGCTATAGCAAGAAAGCTGTTTTTTTTTTCCTTTTTCACAAAAGAAAAAAAAAAGAAAGGGTAATAATTCTGAGGCAAGTTCAGTGGAAATAAAGAACAAACATAATATAGAAAAAAATTACAGAAGTTCCTTATGCCCCCAGTTACATCTCCAAAAGTTCCTTCTAATGTAAATTTTTCTACCATTTTATGAACCTATAGCTCTCTTATTTTCACATTTAATCTTCCATCTTTGATGTTATGAGCTCTTAAGAAAAGCACAGTTCTGACTTTTAACAAACACTATGAAATACTTACAAGGCCAAATTTTTACAGCCCTCCATAGTAGCTGAATCTATGGCCCAAAGAATAGTCAGTGATACTGATTTAACTAAATCTGATAAAATCATAAGAATTTCAAGCTAGTAAAGCATCAACATTCCTTCACTTTTTTTGTAAATTTTTAGTGCCCTTTATATTTATTTGCACAATCAATTTTAACCACAACCTTACCACCATCAGTGAGCTAGCTTTCCTCAAATTAATAAAAACTCAAATCCATGTATCGCTTGATTTGCTCCATTGCTTTTAATAGGTATCTGTTCACTTTACTGTTTCTGGCAGAATGACCTTCTGAGCAGCCTACAATTGTATGCAAGTGTCCATCAGTTTAACGTTTCACTTAAAAATGATCAGCAGTCAATTTAAAATTATTCACTTTCTAAAGCCACACAAGACAAATCCTCACTTAGCTTAGAGTCACTGTTGAAGACATTGGGACTGATAAATGTTTAAAGTTAGATATTTGTTGTCTATGTAGTTTGGGCCACAAATGTTAACTCTGGTATTCTAATTTTTTATCTGAAAATCTTTCCAAAATGTAAAATTATGCAGCCAGATCAGTCTGAACAAAATCTGAGAAAAAATGTAGAGTCCTAGCCAGAAGTAAGGAAATGAAAGGGAACATGTGAAAGGCTTTTTAACACGTTCCACAAACAAAACAAAAATCTCAATTAATTTTTAAAAAGTATACAGCCTGCTTTTACTAAAATCTATAAATGTAAACATACCCAAAGTACTTGCTCATTTTTCTTTCTTTCTAGTAGGATGGGTATGTACAGCAGTCCATTGAAATAAGTACATCCGAGACGGCACTCCACTTTCTAAAATTCACAGTTTTGAAACAACATCTACAATCCTATAAAGAACAACATGGAAAAAGGGTGAAGATAAAAGACTACACTTTAGCCTCCAAGTGAGAAAGTCTAGTTTGCAGCAAGTGCACCCTTTTAACCTGAATATGACTGGGATTTATCACCTAGAGCATAGATTGCTAACATTTATCAAATATAATCTATGTTTCCTTAAAATGTGAGCTGCAAAGCATGGAGAGGTTTTCTGAGTGAAAACCTTCTCTATCGCTGTGCCCTCTTTGTACTTCCTGCATTGAACAAAGTGAAGATATGGCTGAAGGAAGTGAAATAACTTCCTTGGCATACATCTCCTGTGACTTCAGGCATGCCAGGATCCTTGGCTAGCAGCAAGCTCTTGGTGCAGGGACTGCACAGGGATTTTAAATCCTTTTACTCTGGCCTCTGACGAAGAAGCAATGCGTGAGTCTGTCTCAGCTAGTTTCAGAGAAGACACAGCCATTCTTAAGCCATAGAGGGCTCAGATAAAAAGAAAATAATTTGGAATTTTAGACTCTGACTAGGACCTGGCAAAGTGCTAAGAGGCAGTCAATGATTCTGAAGCATAGACCTGGTCATTTACGGTTCATGACAATGCCAGTAACTTCGAGCTCTGTAATACCACCCTGGGGCATTTATTTACAGTGCCAAATGTCTATATTCACAGGGCACTGGGTACCTTATGAGAAACAATTGCATTAATGCCTGGACAGTTCTGACTTCCTCCACTCCTACCTGGCGTTATCAAAAAAGCGTGTTCAGAGACAGCCTAATGACCAGTTCAGAAGTGGCATTTGTCAGACAGTGGATTTTTGTCTTTACACCTTACATACATGCTTACAAGAAGGGAGAGGCTGTCTCTCTGCAACATGCACTGCCAGTCGTTCATGCAGCAACGTCTGCACCTTGACTCTGATGAAGCCCAGGGCGATCTTCTTCTGGTGCTTGCCCCATAAACACCAGCACTGGGTACAGATATAAACCTCAGGCACGGGTGGGAAGGACCGATGTGAAGGATCGAGCCATGAATGTTTGTCTCAAAGATAGCCTTGGATAGAGGATCGCACGTGTGGAAGAGCTGTGTGAGCTGGGTAGAACATGTCTGGGTGTGCACCATGCTGTCAGAAGCCGAGAACATGTGTGTGAGTCACGGGCTGTTCCATAGGAGCCCCTGGGCGCACTGCAGGCCTGCCCCCCATCCCTACCCCAGCTGGGGAGGTGCAGGGCGGGCGTGCACATTCGACAGGCCCCATGCCCCGGCCTGGCAGCCCCTCCACCTGAGGTCGCGCAGGGCACCTCGAGCAGGCGCAACCCGGGCGGT
>NW_008612191.1:3603-4929 GCF_000691845.1 Merops nubicus | reverse complement strand
TGTGTGTCGCCCCGTGGGGGTAACTGTTCTGTGCATTCTCTACAGACCGCTTGCTTCATTTCTGCCTTTTATTTTCACTCTGTCCTATCGCTACTCTTTTCTAACATTTTTCTCATTTTGTAATAAAAACTGTATTGGGTATACAGCATTTGACCTCGCTTGTGTCTTAATCTCGCCTCTTGGGATCATATCGAGACCTCCGCCGACACTGAATCGGGACACATGGGTCATGGTTTCTTTGCTGCCTTTTCTTACTTTGCCTCAAACACTAAATGCAGAAAGGCTCCCAGAAAGGCTCCCAGGAGCATTTTGACCAATTCCATGGTGGTTGTGTGAGACATTCTCTGCTACAAAATTGGTTCCATGTTGTCACTGTGTATTACAGTCTTGCTTTGACCGCTTTTATTTGCAGGAAGTGGTGTTATATCAATATACATATTTTTGCCCCATATGGCCCAGCAATTGTCCCCTACTTGTCAGCGGCATGGCCATCTCCTTACGCGGCCAAGTGAAGATCTTGAGAAGTATAACCTTGCTTTCTCGATCTCTTATCCAACTATAGCAAAATTAAATTACAAGAGAAACTTTCAGCACATAATGTCAATAAAATTAGAAAGGTTTTGTAGTGAATGCCATGAAATTAACATTCTTCCCTCTGTGTGAAGAAGGCCATTGCTTCAGCAAAGTCACATGTGTGCTACATGGTAATTACACTGATCAACAGTGACGGTATATTGTTCTCTGGCAGCTCTACAACCACTGATGATGCCATGACCCCCCCGCCGTATTTTATGGCTGGTTTGTACCTGCTTGTAGTTTCCTTACTTCTCTGCCCTTAGAGTCACAGCTGAGCCTGGGCATCCAGAATGAACAAATGGCTGAGACACTATTTAATTCCAAATGTACCACAATATTTCAGATATACTTAGAGGCTTAATCAAATAATGATGATCATGAACAAGAAACTTGGAGAATCAGTATTTTTGCACTAAGTTGTTCCCTCATTAACTTTTCATATGGGAAAACACCTGAACCAGCTCCAGGTGTACTGTGTGCCAACAAGCTCACAGAAAGGTACAAGCTTCAGTCCCAGAAGTCAGTTCAGTGATATGTCGCATATTAGCTTTTATCCCTCAGTGTGGATGGAGCACATGATTTGTGAGAAGAGGCCAAGGAAGCAGTGAGGTTTGTACTGTCTGAAGAAGAGAGGGTTTACTGGTGGTTTTATACATCTAACAGAAGACTGCAGAGAGCCTGGAGGTGCACAGCAAAGGAACGTGATGCAACACACAAAATTAGCAACAAGGGAAAATCACATTAGGTATT
>NW_008612191.1:0-3572 GCF_000691845.1 Merops nubicus | reverse complement strand
AAAAAAAAAAAAAAGCAGCCACAGTGAGCATTGTCAGAGGAACAGATCTCCCAGAAAAACTGTGGAGTCTCCATCCTCAGAGATCTTAAAAAAAAAAAAAAAAAAAAATGTTAATCCAAATCTGAGAGCAGCCTAATCTAACATTTAGTTATGTACTTGCCATAACAACTGGCTGTGCTGAGAGCAAGAGGTGTGAGCAGTTACCTGAAGACACCTTCTGCACCCTAAACCATGTGATGATTCTAAGCTGAAATAACAGAGCTATCTGGCTTCCAAGACTCAAGATAATTACCCGATGCCTTATTGCAAAACGCTGCACTGTACCCCACAAACTGCCCAGTAGTCCAATAAGATCCAATACTGGTATAAAAAGTATGGCCACAAAGGAGGTCCATAATAAGAGTTAGACTGACAAAGCTGACCCTGAGATTTGAAAGCCTGGAATAGGACTCCAAAACACGTACCCAATGCATTGTGCAAGGAACGCTGAGCAATGGGAACTCTGAGGAGCTGCCTCCTCATCTACTGGCAGACCCCTGCCTGGATCTGCAGATGAGCCCAAGGGAGAAGGCGGAAAGAGAAGGGGTCCTTGAAAAGGCAGTGGATGTGACTCTGTAGAGTTAACAGAAGCACAGTCAAGAATGGGGACAATGTAGGTGCGGGATACTGAGAACTTCAGATGTGGTTTGTTAAAAATTTCCTCCAAATGCCAGAAGAACCAGTTTTCCCTCAGGGCTGCTGGTGCACATGTGAGAAATCATGCGATAGCTAATTACAAACATCAGTGTTCTCACAAAAAACAACTGGTTTTCAAGAGTTTAAGAAGGAAAAAAAAGCTGCAGAAAAAAGGAAATCAAAGACACTGCAATAAAGGAACTTGAAGTCTACTTCCTCATTTTTCAATTCTGTTCATTGGCTCCAGGAGTCTGGAGAAATGTGTTGAGTCCATAAGAGCATCCGTGAGTTATTGAAAGCCAATTGTCCTTCCAGTAGCAGATTCTGGAGAAAATATACATCTGGATGCAGGACCTTTACAGAGGTATACACACAAACTCTCAGCTGTGCATCTCTAGACCCATGTCAAGTAGATCCACTATTTTAGATAATTTTTGTTTTGTTTTGTTTTGTTTTGTTTTGTTTTGTTTTGTTTTGTTTTGTTTTGTTTTGTTTTGTTACAACTTGTGCATGAATGAAACTTACTTCAAAGAATGTAAATATTAATACATTGGTGGGAAGGTTTCCAGCATTACTTCTTTATTTAGAAGTTAGAGAGGTAGAAGATTCTGGAGTCTGATTCTGTGGAGGGCTAACACAATGTAGATAAAGACTAATCCAAATTATTTAGATTGCTATCTACCAATGCAAAGCAACTGAAAAAATCAGAAACAGCACCAGTAACTTCCAGTTGTCATACTTGGCTAAAAAATCTGTAATCACTAGTGACCTTGAGCTGAGTCCAAATGACACTCGAAGTCCTCAATGGGGTTTGATGAGACCTTCAAAATTTCTCTGTGTGTGATAAAATCTCTGCTTGTCTTGTCTCTTGCTCATTCACTGAACAATCGGACCCAAAGTTGCCCTCTTCTACTGCAAAGCTAAGGCATTGTGGAGGCTGATTGTTGTGGGCTGGGAGTTGGATTGACTTGTTTTAACGAATGTCAGAAAAGGTTTACAAGAAACAGAAAGAACATAGAATTTATTTTTTTAAGAGGATGGGATTAAGGAAAACCAATAGCAGCCTTCCACAATTTCTAGGAAACCAGACAAATATTATTACAGCAATTAAAACTTATCCCAGGGCAATGAAAGGATCCTGAGCTATTAAAGTAGGGGGTTGTCACTTCAGAATGTGCAATTAACACATGCACCCCCTGGACTGTTTGCTATTTAATGTTTTTGTTCCATGTGCTACAGACAAAGATTATAGGTCACACAGAAACTAAGTACTCAGAAAGGTATTTGCTGAGTTAAGGAATGGTACATAACAGTTCCCTTCTTTTTTTTTTTTTTTTTTGTATTTCTCAGCTGTGGTCTGTTGATAGCAGTCCTGTGCACCTTTTGACAAATCCTATACGCTTTTTAGCAAAGTAAGGAAACAAGAATTGTTTCATTGCATGGTGAATGAATAGACCTTTTTTCATAAAGGAAAACAGCTGAAGGATATGAAGCACTTCAACCCTTTTTTCCATTGTTTCTTTGTTGTATTAAAGAAAAACACTATAAGGTAAAAAGAAAAAAAAAATAACACTCGCTTTCTTCAGTCTACCCTCTTTCACATTACAGATATTTTATCAGTGATTATCAGATTAAGATCCAATACAGTTTCAATTTACAGAGATGATTTTTTACTTCAATGTTCATTCCCAGCCTGATAT
Organism: Merops nubicus; assembly: GCF_000691845.1. Lineage (NCBI taxonomy): Eukaryota > Metazoa > Chordata > Aves > Coraciiformes > Meropidae > Merops > Merops nubicus. The sequence goes on along the minus strand of NW_008612191.1, from coordinate 1,197 downwards.
TGTCACTGTCATACACTAAATTATTATTCATCCAGGTAGTGGCAATTGAGTGCGGCATCCTTGTATGCTAACAGTCCAATATAAAACTGAAAGTATATTTGACATTACACAAAGGCAGATGAGTGATAGAGGAGAAAAATCTGAATAGAACACCATAAATATCGTTGCACTGTAATGTCAAAGATTGAAGCTTAACGTCAGGCTGGAAAGGGAGTTATTCTTTTCTACTGTGTTCCTCTGTAGCTCTTGTTGAACCATTTTAATTTCCATTCCTTATGAGACCCCTTCTGCATCAACCAGAAATTGTGAGGCCAGAGGGTTTTCTGTCTAGGGAGGGTTGCTCTAGTCCTTCCCATTAAACAAAGCTAAGCTGTAGACTGGCAATGGTAAAAGGATAGATTTAGCCCAGATACAAATTTAGATTTCCAGACCTATGTGAGGGGACTTCACATTCCCCACATAAAAATCAAAAGTGATTTGAGGTTCTTCTGTGAAATACGTGTATTACTTACTTGTGGTATGATTACCTTCAAATTATGTTTGATAAACAAAAAGCATGCACAAGATTAAAGAGTTACACTTCTCACCAAAATTAATCTAGATCCACTAAAAAACAAAAAAACACACCACAATTCCTCTTTATAAACAATTTTCATTGATAAAGGTATATCCTTACACATTTAGGATGCCTGCACAGTGCAGCTACAACCCATGTAGTCAACTCATGTAGCCATATAATGATTTTTCACCACATTTGCCCAGCTACCAGCTACAGTTTATCTTCACATCCAGATATTAGACTTCTTTAAAGTACTGTTGTAGGCTTCGCAATGACAGCAGTTAGAGGTGGAAATAACACATTTAGTTAGGGAGTGTTTAATAGCTTCCCAAAAGTAGTCTATTCAAGTATGTTTACCCAACTGCACAAAAGGCAGCTGAATCATCCTGAGGACACCCTTTGCAAGTTGTGAAAGCATGAGGTCGTGCACAGACACCCTAGCTGCAGTAGCTGGAGCCCATACAGCCATTAGCATGAACTACATTAACCTGGATCTACAACTGGTGACCACAGAATCTCAAAAAAGAGAAGGAAAATTAAAGTATTGATAATGGATGATTAATCTCCCTTTACACTGAACAAGTACAGTCAAGTGGATTGCCCTTGTAATGTAGAACTGGCTTGATGGCCGCACCCAA
>NW_008612190.1:0-1670 GCF_000691845.1 Merops nubicus | reverse complement strand
GAATACACAAACAACCACCGAGGCCAACCCCAGCCTTAAGCTAACGTGGCTGTGGGCCCCAGCTTCTTCACACAGCCGGGTCTGCGTAGCGCCCGAAGGAAGGAGGCTACAGGTCCAGGGAGGACACTGTGCCGAGGAGGATCCCACATCACACGGGTTACCATCAGCTGCAGGAAGCGATTAGTTAAATCTGCTTATCCCGCGGCAGATGGCCGCAAGGCTCCTGAAAAACCACAGGCCTGCTCGCCGCTGCGCTGCTGAGGGTCTCTCACCTTCCTTGCTCTCCTGGTTGGCTCGATCCTTCTGCTTCTTCCTGTTGCTGGCATCATCCAAGCCCCGAGACACTCTCCTCTGGCCAGGGGCATTGGTGCTGCTGGACATTTTCAGCCGTTTGGAGGACACAAACGGCCCGCCGGGGTCGGTAATGGAGTCTGGGTCAGGGGTGCGACGCTTTCTTCCTGGCCCAGCTATCTTGGCGACTCTCTGTGGTCAAACTCTCTGACAAGGAACTAGTGGCCTAAAGAGAAGAGAGAGCAAGCATGGCAGGAGGAGCGGGTGGAGGAGGCCCAACAGCATCAGGATCTGCTCTCTGCCCCAGTGCTAGGCCCTCCCAGGGCCAGTGCCCTCACACAACCTTCACTGTGGCGATTATGGGAAGCCCCACGCAGCGCTCGGTGAGGAGACCTACCTCATCACAGCTGTTACAACGCTTACTGCCAAAACCAAGGGCTTGTCAGAGCTCCCAAGGTACAACCGGGGGTCTTCCGTAAGCCGCACACATTACAAACCTGGAAAGCAATTGTCATGCTCATGGCTCCCACTACAGCAAGACTGGCCCAGAGGAGCCACCGGCACTAACACCCCCCCAGCGGCAGAGCTGAGGGCGAGGACGTGGGGACACCCTGATCCAAAAGCCCGTGTCTCCAGGGTCAACAGGGGCAGCTCGCCCCATGGCTCTAGGCCGGTGGCAGCTATTTTGGTCAAACAGTGCCCCATGTACGAGGGTGGGGACAGAAGCGAGGAACACCCGAAGAAGGAAGAAAGGGGAGAAGCGGGAGCAGGCCTGTGACAGGCTCCTGTGACAGATGAGCGGAGCTGCCTGGCAAAAGGAGAGTTCCTCCCCCTCCATGCACCAGCTGGGAGCCTAACCAGCCCCTCGCATATTCATCTCCCATCCAGTTTACGGACAGCGGCAGCAGGGACTGGCCTGGAAACGGGACACCCAGGGAGAGGGCAGAGAGGGCAGGGTGCTCACCCCTGCCCCCTCAGACATGCCCGCCCAGGCAGAGCCAGCTGCCCTGTGGGGCTTGTGAGCCACTGGCCCAAGGGCTGGTCTCAGTTTCTCACTCCCTCGTCTAGCCCTTGGGCATTTGCAGCTTTGACAGAGGAGAGCTGGAACAACCTGTTGGACACAGGCCCATTCGAGGTGCCTCCACAGAGGCCAAGAGGTGGGAAGGCTTCCTCCCTCATTGCCCTGGCTGCAGGGCTTCCCTGTTTGCCCTGGCTGCAGGGCTTGTCTGCAGGGCGGCAGGCGCAGCCGCACAGCTCCTGCCCAGCCTGGCAGCTGCTGCAGCTCCCGGAGCAGCACATCCCGTCCCACAGCCCTGCTCCCACCCCAGGACACGGAGCTGGGCCTGATGGCGTCTGGGCCCAGCCCAGCTCCACCGAGC
>NW_008612189.1:336-5439 GCF_000691845.1 Merops nubicus | reverse complement strand
AAAAAAAAAAACCACCCCAAACGTGTCGCTCGTCCCGGTGCGCCCCCCTGCGAAGGTGCCTTCTTGCTTTCTAGGGAGGGAATGTGCTTTTCCTGGTGACCAACTTCATTGCCACGGCAGAGCAAGCCCAGGATGCCTGTCCCGAGGTGAGTCGTGCTGCCCCGGCGCTTCCGCGGGGCCGGGCTAACAGAGCCCGACCCTGCTGCTGCCCTGGAGCTCTCCAGGAACCCGGCAGAATCCAGTGCAAGGGCAGGCAAAGGGGAACATGGATTTTTATTCCAAGCAAAACTAATTCCCCCATTCTCATCGCTCTTATTCGCTAGCTTGCACTTGCTCCATTGCACCTCCAGGAACCAGGATGCATCTGTGGCCTGGCCAGAGTCACCTGTGGTGGCCAGGAGGACAAGGGACGTGTTCTGCTGGGGTCTTGGCAGCTGACACAGTCTGATCTTTACAGGCTTTCTGCTGCCTTTGCTGAAGGGCAGAGGCTGGGTTGGGCTGCCCCGTTGCTGTTCCCTCTCCGCAGTGCAGCCATCCCCTGCTGGCACCTCTGCTCCTTGTGTTCCTTCCCAAGCCCCACATACATTCTTGGTTTCTTGACCTGCTGCTCTGTTCTCTTACCTCTGTTCTGCCACTTTTCCTGATGCTTTCACATATGCTACCTGGATACCCGTGTCATGTTTCTTTCATAACTCTGCTGCAGGACTAGCATCCTCTCCTTCTTAACGTCCTATTTTTAGGAGGAGTGGAGCACCAGACCTAGGTGGTTTCCCAATCAGCCAACACTTAGTGATACACATTTTCTGGGAGAAGTCTTCCATTTAAGTCTGGACTCAGGCCAGCTCCTCAGCCCAGCTCTCCCAGGCTAGACTCTGCTTGGCAGGCAGGAGCAAACATCTTTTAAGCAAAGTCACTGCTGGCAGCTTGTGCCTGAGCCAAGCACTGTTTGTCCCAGCGGTCCTTTGGTGTGCTGTGCAGGGCCCAGCCTGCTCCCCAGCTCACCTGAGAGCTTCTGATGCAGGGAAAGGTGCAGGAGCCTCCCCGAGGGGCAGACATGCTGCAGAGCATTTCAGGGCTCACTCACAGGCACCCCTGAGCATCCCTGGGGGTTTATTCTTGCAGGGTGCCAGCCAAGGATGCAGAGTTTTGGTGTGTCACAGCCTTCACCCCGTGCTGCTCTCCAGCAGTTTCTCAGTTCCTGGCTTTGGGACTGTAGCTTTTGCCTTTGTAGGAAGTTCTGAATGTTCTTGATTACTGGTATCCTGCACTGCCAGACCAGGGAAACATCTGGCTGGGGCCAGAGGCAGCACCCAAATGGGTTCTTCTAGCAGCTGATGTCTGTGTTGAGCCCAGATCTGTGGCTGAGATGTGACGTATCACAGCAGATTTTTGCATACAGGATCTGCTTCTAGCAGTGATAACTCTCCATGTCTAGAGTTACCACCAAGGATTGGTGAGCAGACCAAGGTCACTGCTAAAATCATGGTTTTGTATATATTCCTTTTTTTATTATTATTATTATTTTTATTAAAGCTGTTTTCCTGTTCTAATTGATAAGTCTCTCTCCCTTATTCCCTTTCTCTGCTCCTCTGGTGGGGAGAGGGGTTAACAGAGTGTCTGTTGCAGATCTGGGGGCAGCCCTGACCCTAAACTGTGACATCTTCGTGGCTTGTTTTCACTACAAGGTGGTAAGGGAAGTTGAAAACTTCTTGACCAGGTTTTAGGTTTTCTGTAAGACCATCTCAGGCTTCACTACTTGAATTTTTCCCAAGCTTTGGAGCCTGCGTGCCCTGAACACCCAGAAGTGTCTGTCTGCTGAGTGGCACCTATCCTGTGTCTTGTCACCTGGACTTGGGAAGTGACTGACACCCACAGTCTGCAAATCCATGTTGTCTGGGTCCCTCTGGAAACCAAGTCCTTGACGTCTGACTTGGATGCAGAGTGACAAAGTGCATGAATTCAGCAGTCACCCATCTCCAGCAGCTGGGCAGGACCCCCCAGTCCCTCCACTGGTCAGCTCCCTTGGGCTCGCCCTGGGACACCCCCTTGCCTTGCCCCCAGCCCACCTTTCCTGGGCCGAGGTTGCCTGTGAGGCCCCGGTTCCTGTGCACCCCCGTGGCTGGTGGCCGCCAGACCTGCAGGCCCTGTGCTGGCTGGTGTTTGGTGTCTGGCCAGGAAACAGGGCAGATGGTGCCGATGGGGTGCAGGGCATGGGTGGGGCAGTGTGCTGACCATCCTCTGGAGAGCAGAAGGGTGGCAGGATGCAGTGTTTGTTCTTTCTCGTGTCACCCACATCCATCCGTTTCCATGCCTTTTCCTCCTCCTCTAAACATCCCATCCCCTAAACGTCCTGTGCAATCCCAAAATGGCCTCCTGCATGGTTCTTATCATGGCTCTTTTCATGGTCCCATACCCCTAGAGTGCCACCCCCTGATGCAACCCAAAAGTGCTTCAGAGAGATGCTGCTCTCAGCTTGTGGCGGGTTTCACCCCTGGAAGAGGGGCTGAGGCTGTCCTGGGACAGACCACCCTGCTTCCCCTGAGTCCATGACTGGGGTTTCCCCACCTCCCTTTGGGCCTCTGGGCTTGGGGAAGGGGTTCCTGACAGACTGCTGACCTTTGCGAGGCCTCAGGAGTCAGCCTGGGAGCAGCTGGGGAAGGTGTCACTCGTACTCCTCCACCTGATGTCCTTTCTCTGCTGGAGCAGGAGCTTTTCTCTGCTCCTGGTGGCTCCAGAGCGAGGCTGAACTTTCCACATCTCTTTAAAGAGAGTATTGTGTTATGCTGTGTTTAGGGCCTCTCCAGCTCTTCCTCGGGGGGAGCTGGGTGGGCTCTGCCATTAAGCCCCTCCTGAACCCAACGGTGCCTCTCTCTGCCTCCCCCAGAGCCCCTCCATCCCCAGAGCGACGTGTGTGGGAGACACAGACTGCCCCGCAGGAGACCCGCTGCCCCACGGCAACGGTACTGGGCACCTCCCCAAAAACCTCCAAAAATCATCCCGTTCCTCCTGTCTGGTACCAAACAGAGCCACAGAGGTGCTCTGACCTGGGCTGCAGGGTCTGCCCCAGCTCGGGATCGGGTGGGTTCGGAGCTCTGGGCCAGGAGGGGCTGTGCTGGATGGGCAGGGGTGGTGGCAGCAGCTCCTGGGCTTTGAGATCCAGCTCCTGTCCTTTGGCCCTGAGGGAAAGTTTCCCAGGGAAGTTGTTGGGTGGGGAAAATGCTGAAAGTCATCCCAGGATTGTCTTTGTGGTTCAGGTTTTGAGAAGGGCAGAAGAGCCTGTGGCCAGGGCGTAAGGAGGGGAGCTGCAGAGAGGATGTCTCACAAAGGAATAGTAAATGATGCACCTTGTCTCCTTTCTAGGGATAAAAACTGGGAGATGTGTCATGTTCAACACCACCCATTCCACCTGTGAGATCTATGGCTGGTGCCCTGTGGAGAACAACACCCTTCCCAGGTAAGGCACAGGCATCCAGAGCTTTGGTTGTGTCCCTCTGTGAAACCAGGGGCCTGCTCTGACTCGCCCACGAGGCAGCTGGGCTTGAGGGGATGTTGACATTGATCTGTTGGTCAGTGAAGCCCAGAGAACTTCACCCAAGAGCTGTTCTTACAGCTGTCCATTGTTGCCAAAGTCCTGGGGTGGTGGAAGGGACTGTGGAGGAGGGGAATGGGGATGTGCCTTGGCCACTGGGCAAAATCTGAGATCCCTGGCGGTTGTTTTCCAGGAAACCTCTTCTGGCTGAGGCAGAGAATTTCACTCTTTTTATAAAAAACACCATCCACTTCACCAAATTCAACTTCTCCAAGTAAGTAGGAGGCTCCTCCAGGCGGGTTGGGCATGCAGCCTGGTCCAGCCTCCCCTGAGCTTGTCTCTGCCCGGGGCTGAGCAGCAGAGGCCTGGGAAGCTACGTGCTGCCCAGGATGGGTGGTAGGTATGGTTCAGGAGAACACCGACTGCTTCAGTGGCACCTGGGCTTGCAGGCCTGAGGGGAAGGATGGGCAGCCCTCAGAGGGAGGGACTGGTGGCCGTGTGTCTGTCCAGAGCACCGCAGACTGAGCTGCACAAGGCCAGTCCTTCCCAAGGTCTCACTTCACCCTGAATATTTTGTATTTTAGTTGATGCAAGATGGTTTCACAGAGGCCCAGTAAGAGAGCTCGGTGGTAGGATCTGGGTGCCAGGGAGGAGAGGGGAAGTGCAAAGGCAGAGGTGGAGAGGAGCTGGGAGGGGTGGGACCATGTCAGGAGCTGTGAAGGATAACTCCACGTGTCGTTCCTCCAGCCTGCTCTCCCTCCACCCACTCTCCAGCTGAGGCTTTAGGAGAGGCAATGACTGTCCCCCAGAGCAGAAGGGTTGGTCCCACCCCAGCAGGAGGGTCTCCAGTTTCTGCCGCGGGGCTCCCTGACCTCCCTCTCTTCTGTCTCAGGAGCAACACTTTGCAAACCAGTGACCCCACCTATTTCAAGAGCTGCACCTACGACCCAGTCTTCAACCCCTCCTGCCCTATCTTCCGTGTCCGTGACATGGTGGAAGCAGCTGGAGAGACCTTTGGAGACCTTGCACTGCTGGTACTTGGTTTTGTAGAAGTGTGTAATATGAGTCCAGATTCCCCAAGGATATGGGCAAGGGGCAGAGGCCAGGGCTGAGGGGATGTGTGACCTTGGAATGTCTGAACAGTAAAGAGCTCTGCAAATGGGGACAGTCTTTTCAGCAGGGACTGTTGTGACAGGACAAGGGGAGATGGTTTTAAACTAAAAAATTGAGATTTAGACTAGATGGAAGAAATTTTTGATGCTGAGGGTGGTGAGCCCCTGGCCCAGGCTGCCCAGAGAGGTGGTCGCTGCCCCATCCCTGGAACCATTCCAGGTGAGGTTGGCCGGGGCTCTGAGCAACCTGCTCTAGTTGGGGATGTCCCTGCTCCCTGCAGGGGGTTGGACTCCATGACCTTGAAAAGTCCCTTCCCACCCAAACCAGTCCATGATTCTAAATCTGATCTTGTGCTTCTCCTGGAGCAAAATGTGTGTTGCAGGGAGGGAGCATTGGAGTTCGTGTGGAGTGGGACTGCGACCTGGACCTCCCTGCAGCCCAGTGCCAGCCCCTCTACTCCT
>NW_008612189.1:0-308 GCF_000691845.1 Merops nubicus | reverse complement strand
TTCGCGGTGGGGGTGGGCGCCCGGCAGCCACGGAGGCCTGTGTGCTGAGCCCGGGGTGCTCTCTGGAGCGCTCCGTTTTCCCGAGGGATGCTCCGAAGGGAGCAGTGGGAGCAGTGGGCGCTGGTGACTCGGTGCAGGCTCTCTCCTACCCCAGTGCCGTGGTACCCTGCAGCCTGTAGCCTGGCTCTGTCTGGAGCCGTGCAGGGTGTTACCTGCCCGAGGGTAGGGCCCTGAGGCTGCTCACACCCGTGCTGACCCTCAGCTGGGAGCTTAACCCAGGGCTGGGTGCTGAGGGGGTGCCAGGGCCC
>NW_008612188.1:0-5952 GCF_000691845.1 Merops nubicus | reverse complement strand
CTATTAACCCCTCCCTCCTTCGAATCTGGTGTTTCAAGAAGCTAGACATACCTGTCTTCTTCTGAGGGGCTAAGTCCTTAGGAAAATGGGTATGAAGTTTGTTGGTTTAAAAATATTTTATCACAGACTCTCAAAGACAAAAATTGCAGAGATCAAACTTCTTATTGAATACCATAAATAGACACCATAGTGCTGTACAGAACTAGAATAAGCAGGAAAACTGAGGAATTAATGGTGAGTAATACAAAAAAAAAAAAAAAAAAAGAAGAGAGAAAGGAAAAAATACATGAGCTGTGGTCAGGGAGAAGGAAGAAATGTAACCATACCTATAACCACAGCAGCTGCCCCAGCATGTTTCTCACCTGAAGGTTGATCATGCTCCTGTGAGGAGCAAGTCTGAGCCCTACATAATGCAAACACCACAGTTCAGATTCTAAACTAGAAGGGGTTATCCTATCTCAGGTGGTGCCTGGTTTTCTTTTCTCTTTTTAAGTAGTAGTCATCTTTTTCTAATGGCTTGATGTCAAAACCATGCTTGAAGGAGGGATTTCAATGAAGAAAGCTGGTAGTCATGCCTAGGCTCTATTGATTCAGTGGAATTGGCTCTGGTTCTTGTGGGACAAGTGCTCCCTTAATTTTGGACAAGTCTACTTCAAACAAAACTAGACAAGAGGCTTTTTTTTCCCTCTTTTTTGGCCTACATGCTGAGTGAGACCCAATACTTGTAATCATTATATACTAGTTTATTGATTGTGGCTTTTCAGTATTCACCGTACGTAGGCTTGTTTTAACAGAACTGTCAAGAGACATGTCTGGTTAACAAACAGTTACTGATTGAAGGTATAACAGCAAGCACAGGGATAGTGTGTTCACAGGTACTGTGTTCAGCTCTGAGGCCCCAAGTGTAAGCAAGACAGCGACCTGCTCAAGCAGGTCCAGAGGAGGGCCATGAAGATGTTCAGGGGCATGGAACACCTCCCCTTTGAGGACAGGCTGAGAGAGTTGGGGCTGTTCAGTCTGGAGAAGAGAAGGCTCTGGGGACCTCTTATAGTGTCCTTCCAGTACTTCACAGGGGGTCTTACAGGAAAGATGGGGAAGGACTCTTTGTCAGGGAGTGTATTGATAAAATAAGGGGTTATGGTTTTAAACTAAAAGAGGATAGACTTAGATTAGCTATTAGAAAGGAATTGTTTACTGTGAGGGTGGTGAGACACTGGAAGAGATTGCCCAGAGAAGCAGTGGATGCCCCATCCCTGCAAGTGTTCAAGGCCAGGCTGGATGGGGGTCCAAGTAACCTGTTCTAGTGGAAAGTGTCCCTGCTCACGGCAGGGTGGTTGGAACTAGATGATCTTTAAGACCCCTTCCGACCCAAACCATTCTATGACACTATGATTTCGTCAGCATATGCAGAAATGTGCAGGGAATTTTGACCAAAGGTGAATGGAATTTTCTTTCAAATCTCTGCTATTTTTCAGGAGATGTCACAAAAGTCTATTTCATGGGATTTGGGGGTGATTCAATATTTTGTTTTCATCTTTGCTTCCTGTAATTTTATATTTGAAAAGATCAGACAAATGGAAATTATTCACAGGAACTGCATATATGGAAAACTTTGTAAGAGCCCACATGACAGATTACACTGGCCATTGCTTATAATCAAACATTAACATTAAAATGCATTCCAGTTATTAGGAAAGCTGGAAGTGAGTCAATTATTTGAATAAACAAAGACCTAGTTGCCCCATAGTTTAGTGCATCCCTGAGACATCTGCAGGCTCCTTTCCCACGCTTGCTGTCTCATTCCTAAACTAGCAGAGGCTGTTGTGCAAGGCAACCTGACATGTCCTAATAAACAGGTATCTTAATGCACTCTTCTGAAGCAATCCCTGCAGGCCAGGCACCTTAGTACATCTGGGGCAGGCACAGGGAATTGACAGCATCTTGTGAGCATCAGAGGAGGGAGAAGAGCTTCTGTGGCTAAGAGAAAGGGAAAGATCAGTTTATCAGGCCTAAGGAAAGTTCCTGTGGCCACTCCAAAGAGGGCACATATCTTGATTGCATGGATGAGCTGGGATACAGCAGTTTGGTGTGTCAGACACTAGAAGAAGGTGAGGAGGTAGAAGAAAGTGCCAGCTTTAGCTTTTCCCTTAAAGACTAGGAGTTTTGTGTGTCTGAAATATGTAAGAAATGGTGTGCCTTCAGCAAGAAGTAACTCAGCCTCACAACTGAGGCTGTAGTTCCCAGCCTTGCTAGGAAGCAGTATCCTGATATGCAAATTCCTAGGTAATTGACTGGGGATAAACAGAAACAATACGTGAAAGAAACAAGTCCCACAACTCTGACTTCAGGTTCTTGTGTTGGGATAAAATATGCATTTTTTAACTTCTTAAGAATGAAAGCCTATATTTTCAAAAGCAACTAATGTTTCCTGTTTCCTTTGAGGTGTCAGACTGGGCATCCAGAACCATGTAAAACCGTTTGCCAACACATTTATATTTACCCTGAGAGTCGGGGTAAGAGTCATGACACTTCTGCTTCTTAATTCCCCTGTTTTAATGAGTTTGGCTTTTGCAAGTTATGACACAGTAAATACATTTGTGTCACTTAGCAACCGCAGCTGTTTCTAAAGGAATGTCTTTTGTTCTTGGAAATCTATTATAAATGCAGGTTAAAAAATTATTATTGAGGAATCTAAACTCATTTGAAAGGTCTTCTGGCCTCTCCCTATTCTGCATTTAAAGTGTGCATTGGAAATTAATTTACTTTGCACAAGCATCCTTCGCAGACACTATTGTTATGAAGAGAAGCTCTGCATATTTAACAGATATGACAGAAGTTTATGTGGAATATAAAAGATGTGAGAAATGCCTGGAGAGAGGAAGGTTTAGAAAGGACCTACTAGTCACTGGGTTCACTCAGTTCAAAGCCCTCTTACTGTTTTGTAAACAACACTATAAATACATTACTATTGAGATGCAACACTACACAGTCTCTGTCAGGAACTTATCAGCCTGATTTATTTCTATATACAGCACCAAAGCCTGAGATCACGGATCATGAAGCTCCAGCACAAGGGTTCAAAATGTAAACACCTGCACAAATTAAATATTATTTCTCATTGATTGGGTTACTGGGTTTAAGGAATGGGTTAGAACATGTACACAATCTGGAACACATACATGTAGTGGAAGAACTGAAATTATGCTGGCCTGCAGAATTCAAAGATTTAACTTTTCTTTCTTCGTCCTTAATGGATTTAAAGCTCAGAATTCACATCCAGTTGTCCACCTTGTCAGGATCAGTACAAAATGTAGGATACATAAAATGACCTTCATATTCTGAAAATAAAATGTATCATCAGGAAACACTATAAAATTATGTCAGAATTTTATAAGAGGCCCCGTAATTAAAACAATTAGCACTTGTTTATGAAACTCAGGCTTTGTCCCCTGCTAGGGATATCTGAAAGTCAAGTAGAACTAAAATATCTTAAAGACTGGCTTCTAAAAATGTGAACAGATAAAGTGAGAGTGCAGATGAACAACAATAATAATAATATAAAGGAACCAATTATTGTTTGCAACTGTAAGAGTTTGCTAATAGAATGACTTAGGCTACAATTTGCAGTGAGAATTTTGGCAATCCCAGGAGAGAAACAGACAATACAGAGAACCATATGCAGAAAAAAAAAAAAAGGATTGCAGCAATCCTCATTATCAAACTATGGCTCAGAAGAATGTCACTGGTGGTCAGAAAGATCTTGTCAACAGTTTTGCAACTCTTTCCATCCTTTTATTTTTAAAAGAACCTGCCCCTATCCTTGATACATTGGATTTGTTTTGGTTGGTTGTTTGGTTTTTAACTGAAATTATAAGTGCTAAAGTAAACACAGCACTGCAGAATCATCACCAGCAGTCTTAGACAAAGTATGATAACCAGGCTGTGATTCTCCCAGTCTAAATGAGAATACTTTACAATTGGTAACTCAGGGTTTGGCCAAATGACCTGGCAGCAACACAAGAAGAAGCCGAGCTTCTTCAGAGTTGACCTGATAGCCAAACCTGTCATGTAACGCTCACAAGCCCTGCATGCAGGGCAACTCTATGTACATCAGCCACTTTATTGCAAAAGCCACTGTTAAGTTGTTCTCATTTCTACACGGAGACACTAGCAAACAGGTAACTGTTCATAAACTGCTGTACTGATTTCTGCTGGGAATGTTTGATGGTTAGACAGTTTAGACTTGCTTCCGGCATGGGTTGGAGTTCAATGCCAGAAAGTTCTCTGGGTGGTGACATGCTGAGATCCACTCCACAGGCGTCAGCACAATGTAAATTCATACTGAGCCCTCTTTTTCCCACAAAAACCAATCTTTGAGAGGGCACTTCAGATCTGACATAGGGCATACTGTCTTTTTCAGCATCTCAGCTTTTCTTGTGTCTTTCATTCTTACCATGAAGAGAGCAGCTGGAATACCAAAGTAATGGCCGAGGTTCCTGATTCCTCTAGAAGATAATCTGAAACACACTTCTCCTGATAATTCCTTAAGACATGCAGATCGATGACTCTCATTTTGTTGAGGCGATAAAACTATTAACCCTAATTAGTATCATTCAGTGTAAATATTTTCCGTGGGTTTAGTCCTAAAATCCTCAGCACATACTTAGTCAATTGTCAGTCTGTCATCACTGAAGTTTTACATTAAAAACAATCTGTGGACATTGGGATTCTGTTAATAACTGTGCTCTGAGCTCCCTATCTGTGGCACAGATCTGCTCTATCCTGCAAACTTTCCCCAGCGCTGCTGTTGGTTAGGGACGCAATGAAGCGCAATTTGTGATTATCATTGCTGGGCTCATGAGAGCCCCAGGTGTAGATGTAATCACAAGCAGCACTGAGCTTTTGCTGGTATAGCTTATTCTGCTTTTGTGGGAGGAGAAGAAAAGGCTGAAATGAGCTGTACTGGTTTATTGCAGTTTTGCTTGTACAGAATACAAGATCACCTGCTCAGAAGTGCTCTGAATATAGATCTCCCTTGGAGCTGAAGTAGGTACATCCACTGCACCTACATAGGCCTGCCTTTATTCTGCTTGAAAAGATAGTGCATAGTTAGGGAATAAGGGTAGAAGTGTTTTCTTGAAAATATTTTGGTGTGGGGAGACAAGATCTCACTTTTTCATCATCTCTGAAACAAGTCAATCTGAGTTTAATTGCCAGTCAGCAAGAAGGTGCTGAAAATGAGAAGAATCAGTACATTAAATATATATGTGAACTAATAATGTGTGATTAGGTAGCACACTTTATGTCCAACTCATATAAATCCAGTGTGGAGATGTTCTTGCACACCTTGGCTGGGGTGACCGGTAACATGTTCAGGTGACGGGCACATTCACAAACACATGCACATATGCACAGGATCTCTTGTTTCATACAGCAAGTCAAAGTAGCTCGGGAAAACGTGGACAAACAGACCGAAGGACATGCGCTCTCCTTTGACAGCCGCTTGCTGATTACTCAAGGGCACGGCGCTGATAGCAGTTAGTTGTGTGAGCAACTTCCACTTCAGCAGCAGTGCCCCGGCAATGGAGAACACGTGTCCAGGTGCATGAATGAGCAAGTTCTGGACTGTGCCCCCAGAGTTTTGACATACAGAACATTTTATTTAAAGTTCACCGTGGAAGCTGTAGCACTGACTTAAAGGGTGCAGTGATGTGTTGAAGGGAAGCAATGGGACTGGGGCAGGGAGAGGCAGGACAGAGCCTTGGTCCAGGTGATGAAGCCAACCACAGACAGGTAGAAAACGGGAGGGAACGCCCACACAGGCTCGCTTCACGCCTGCCGATCCTAGTGACGAGAGATAAGACCCTACAGGCATTTCAGCGCCGAGGAGTTAACCCCACACCGGGTAGCTGCGGACGCGAGGACCGGGCAGCGCCCGGGGAAGCGGCGCGG
>NW_008612187.1:0-5366 GCF_000691845.1 Merops nubicus | reverse complement strand
GCACCCCGCTCCTCGGGGCTCACCCAGGCTCCCCACTCCTCAGGGCTCACCCAGGCCTCACCCAGGCACCCCACCCAGTGCTCACCCAGGCTCCCTGCTCCTCAGGGCTCACCCAGGCACCCCGGTCCTTGGGGCTCACCGAGGCACCCCACTCTGTGGGGGACACAGCCTGTGTCCCCCTCCAAAGCCTCCTGCGTGTGGCCAGTGCTAGCAGGCTGCCAAAGCCGGGGCTGCCCCGTGCAGGAGGTGCCGTAGAGGGCTTTCTCCCTGCTCGGCAGAAGGCAGGCGGGTGCCTGCTGTGCCCGGGGGTGCTGCAGCTCACCCCGCACCACCCCAGCACTCCGGTCCATGCAGGAGCCCTGCCTGCGTAACGGTTACTAAGCCCCAGGGCCGAGCTGTTCCTGTCCTCAGAGATAGGGAGAAGGCACTGCCAGCTCCTGAGCTCAGCCTGGGCGCCTGGGGCCTTCACGTGGGTCCCAGATCCTTCTCGTGAGAAGTGCAGACCCTCTCCTCCCTCTCCAGCACTCTGGATGCCAGGTCTCCTATACCACAGCGGCTTCACCACCTCCTTCCTCACCAGCTCAAGGCAGCAGCGGAGCCCGGCTGTTCACTCTAGTTGGGTTCACTCTGCCTGGTCCAGCCTCCTCACTAGGATTCGCTCACTGCAGATGCTCTGTAATCCTGTCACAGGCTTCCCAAATGGGTAACCTAGGCAGGGACAGGGGCCTCACCGTTGTCCTAGAGCAGGCTGCATCCAGCTGCCTGCAGGAGCCCAAGGGCAGCCTGAAGCAGCAGAGACAGGGCCACTGAGTTTGACTACCCTCAGACCTACTGCATGTTCTTTGGACTGTCACCACTAACTCATCTGCCTGGTGGGACAGATGGGTCAACATGGGAAATGTTGGGTGTTAGTCTGGTGTTACACCCAAGAGCAAATGGATGGAGCCTGAATGCAGACACATGCAGGGAGTGATCAGGGTTTTTTGACGTTAAAGCTCCTACTCCCCACTCTCAAGCTGAACACAGCCTGAACTTGGAGGAAATTGAACTCACACAGTACTTGCCTATTGGAGCACTACCCGAGGTACATTCACATCTCTGATGAACATCTCTCTAGTAGGAGAGAGCCCTTAGTGCCTTCAGCAACTGGTGATTCAGGGAACAAGAGGTTTCAGAGCTACCCCCATATCTGAGAGAGAAGTCTTTCTTCCCTCAGCTCTTTGCAGGAGATGTGATGTGGTGGTGTGCCACATCTGTTCTAGGTCTTCTCTGGTGCCTGTCAACTAGAACCACTCAGTGTACACCAATCAAAGCCATTAGCAGTTGTCACACACTTTTCTTCTTTTATCCTCATCCTAAGTTAAAAATACACAAGATACAGCCCCTTCTCCAGGTTGGGGAAATTTCTGCTTCCTCTTCTCAAGCTGAGAACTAGAGCCCTGGCCCTGTTTTTGGAAAACACTTTTATGTGTGACTGAGCCACACCGCTGTCCCTTTGGCAAAGGGCAGGGGTGTCAGCAGCTCAGGGTGAGATCTGCAGAGTGGACAGCCCACAACAACGCACACACTGGGGACTTCAGTGCTTCCCTTAGTGCTCCTCCACACACTTGGGTCTTGGGGGCAGTGGTGAGGTGAAGGGTGGGCAGAGACGGGTAGTGCTGGTGGAGGCCACTTGTCCCTTAGCAAGAGACTTTATTGCTACCCACTGCCAAGGGTGAAGGCAATGAACTGTGGCACTGTAGTAGAGCCAGACCTACAGCCCAGCTCCCAGAAGAGGGGAGAAGCCCTGTCTCTGCTAACCACATTTGGGTCTCAGGGAGGAATGAATCTGAGCTGCTTGTTCTGGCTCTCAGAGCTGGGTTTGGCTGCTGCCCCAACACCAGCCACATTTCTAATGCATGTGCTTCTAATGAGGATGTTGTAGATACGGGTCCTGCTCCTCCCTACGGGGTTTGGGTGGTGAGTGAGGGGCTGTTCCCATGGGGCTGGGGGCCGGGCTGCGGGCCATGCCGGCCAGGCCAGGCTGCAGGCAGGTGTAGGGCCAGCGTGATGATGGCTGAGTGCAAGCTTGGCAAGCTGATGGAGCTCTCCTCCTCCCGAGCTGGTTATCAGGAGTGCTCGGTCATAAGGTAGTTAATGCAATACACAACAGAGCTTTTCTTCTTGGCTGTTAGTCCTGGCTCTCAGGGATGGGTGAAATGGCCTTGGGGTAGGTGGGCAACAGAAGCTATCCTGAATCCCATTAAAACATTTAACACCTGCTGAATCGTGCTATTGTCTGGGAAATAAAGGGAAGGGAACAAAGGTGCTCTTGGTCTTCCCTGCTAGGGTGTCTACAAGGCTCTGCTGTCCCACTGTAGCTGGGGAGCTTGAATCATCTGCAAAGACCCACTTGGCACGGCTCTGTGGCCATGTGGGGAAGGTGGCACTGTTAGGTGACAGTCCTCTAGGCCCCCTGCTGCAGGTGTGCACAGCCCTGGTTGGGATCAGACCTTTGTCCCCACTTCTTGAGTATTAGGAACTTGGAAAGGTCCTGCCCTGACTAGCCTGCAGTATCCATGAAGTCAGGGTGAAGTCTAGAGAGCAAAAACATGAACATGATCCTCTTAAAACCTCGGGTGGAGACCCTTCACCCCTGTCCTCCCATGTCTGAGATAGCAGGCTTTGCTGGCTCGGCTGTGTTGCTTTAGTATTTGGGAACAGGAACATTTTAGTCCATGCTCTGGTCAGGCCAGGTCGCAATGGTGGCTCCTGATGGACATGAGAGGTACTCTGGGGTGAACCAGGCAGTCCTCATGGGACAGTGATGTGGCACAAACCCATGGGGCTGCTGTGAGAGGAGGCTGAGCCCTGCCTGCACTGGGGCCAGCTCTGCTGAGTGCATGAGCAGGGGCTTCGTCCAGTGCTGTCAGTAGATGCTGCCCTGGAGGTGCCAGGGCAGGTGGAAGATGTTCCCCAGGGTAGTTGACCAGTGTAGGGCATTCTGCAAGCCCAAGGGACCTGCTTTTCTCCTATTTTCTGCAAGGCAGCCCTGCAAGGACAGTCTCAGCTGTTATTTGGTGCATAGCAGGACCCTGCCCTGGCAACAGAGGGGTTGGGGTGACACAGCACACAGGCTTGGAGATATCTGCTGGAACTACGGCAGCACTGGTGTGGTGGTTTGGGGTTTTCTGTCTTCTGTAGACAGGGAAGGGGAAGGCAGCCAGGCAGCCTATGTCAGAAGCTGCTGCTCTGCTGGTGCCCAGCAGGGAGAGGCAAGAATCCTGCCCAGAATGTTTACCATGCTGAGAAAAGAGAAGAGGGAAATGAGAAGTGGGCAAGCCCAAACTTTAGGCCTTGTATAGTGTCAAAAGGAGAAGGAACATCACATTTCCTCTTAGCACCACAACCCAGGGCAATGATGATTCTGCATTTCCTTTGCTGGCAAAAACTACTGGAAAAGAGGATCAGGGTGACTGAGGCCAGCAGACTGGCATCACTCCAGCTCATTCCTGTGCCAGGCTCTGCTGGGCTGGGAGCCTGTAGGACCCCAACCCCAGAGACAGAATGCAGGAGGCATAGAGCCTGCCTTGAAAAATTCTGACTCTGAGAGGGACAAGTCTCCAAAGAAGAAGAGTTGGGTGGCTGTGACTAATAAAAGATCTGCAACTATCCACTTACATTTGGGAAAAAGCTGCAAGCACACTTCAGCTCTGGGAAGGACAACAGTGGCAGCTTCTAAAGGACACCCAGGACCAGGATACCTACAGGTGTCTGCTGTGGGGGTTAAACCAGCATTACCCCCTTCCCCACCCATGCACACCCATCTACACAAACAAACAGGCCAGTGCACTTGCACAAAGGAGCTTCTCCTGCCACTCCAGCTGCACTTCATGCTCTGTTATCCAGGGAGCTGCGGGTGCCAGAGTAACCCAGAGTGATAGCCCATATCCTCCTGGCTCTAGCTGAGATCAGCTGAGGATTGTCAGGGGTGAGTGCTACAGGAGTGTGTTTAAATTTCCCCTGGCCTCCATGGGTTCTGCATGCTGCCCTCGAAGCAAGCACGGTGGTGTCTGCACCAGTTACTCGCTCAATAGTGACACAGTGAGATGTGGGAATGTGGTGTGACTTTGGGATGCAATGATCCCATGGGAAGGCATGTGCACATGGAGTGAAACACATCCTGTCCTTGTGGCTACATTAGGAGGGCTGGCTCCTTGCCCATGAGACTGTGCTGGAAATGCTCCCAAAGAGAGTGAGCAGAGGTGGTTTTGTTGAGCTCTGCTTTGCCGCCTGACTCCGAGGTCGGTGGGCTCCCATCAATGACATGTGCATCACATTGGTGTGCCCAAGGAGTCTTCAGCATGAGTGGCGAGGATTGGGGTGGGGTCAAGGGGGTCCTTGCCATCATCGGCACTTGGTGTGGGGCTGCTTAGGATAGGCAGTGAGTGGCCTTGCTTTCCCGGCATCCCTGGGATCTTACCGCTCCCTCACCTTTCTGCAGCCCGAAGTGTTGCAAGTAAACAGCTCAGGTAGAGTACCCCCACACCTGCATCCCCTCACCCCCGGCTGAAAAGTGAGCCAGGCAGGTGGGTGGAAAAGTGACAGCTGGTGTTGTTCCAGCGCAGGTTAATGAATGTCCCCTCCTCCCCCCGCCCCAACCTCTTCCTCCCCACTGCCCGCCCCAGCACCCAGGCTCCTGGCTCCTATCAGCCCATCAGGCTCCCATTAACAAAGGCAGCCCTGGAGAGTTTGCATAGAGACCTGCTCTGCCTCTAATCTAGGTGGGCTAATCGCCTCCCTGGCCCAGCCTGCCTTCCCTGGGTCAATATTTGCTCTGAGCAAACACAGAGCCGTGACAGGTGTGCTGGGGAGAAGGCTCCCGCCGCCAGCCCAGCCCTCTCGCCTGTCTCTGCTCAGTCACATCTCTCCGGCCCCCCGATCACTGGCCAGCCAGCGCTATTTTTATCAGGGCTATAAAAGCCCCATCCAGCCGGCGTCACCCTCATTTTCTGCTCATGAGCCGGCGGGGGAAGGCGAAGCCACTCACCTGCCAGCTGCCACCGTGTCACCGGAGCCAGGTGAGCTGCTGTAGCCCGGCATGCCTGGGCCAAGGTCCTGCCTGCCCAGCTGGGAGCAACGTGCTGGGCATGGAGGACACTCGGGGGGCTTCCTCAGGACAAGCACAGGGAGCCCAGAGGCACCCCTGAACTCTTGGAAGGGAAGGGAATGGGCTTGGGGGACCCTGTCCCGGCTGCCACCTTCCCTTAACTCTTCCCTTCTCTCTCACCTGCATTTTCCAATCCTTTCTGTTCTCCTCTCCTCTTTCACTTACTTTCTTCCCTCCTTCCTTCCTTCTTTCCTTCCTTCCTTCCCTCCCTGTTTTT
>NW_008612186.1:0-2714 GCF_000691845.1 Merops nubicus | reverse complement strand
CCTGGCTGCAGAGGCAAGGGCCAACTCCTCCTGCCAATGGCCAACACCTGCAACGACCAAAACCTTCTGCCAGTGGCCAACACCATCTGTAACAGCCCAAAACACCTGCAACATCCAAAACCTGCAAATGACCAACACCTTCTGCAACAACCAACACCCTCTGCAACGACCAACACCATCCACAACGGCCAACACCCTCTGCAGCAGCCAAAGCCTCTGCAGTGACCAACACAGGTATGTCTGCCTGTGGCCGGGCCACTCCCCGGCTCTCCTGGACGTGGTTCTGGCCAGCTGCCTGCCAGAGCCTCCTTCTTTCCTCTATCTACAGCTCACATCTCAGGACCCCTCCAGGCACCCTGGAGCAAGTTCCTGGTGCTTTCAGCTTGGCTGTGTTTGGTTACAGCCAGGTAGCCTCACCTCCTCCATCCTGGTGGGTGATGAGCTCCCCTTTGTCCTCCTGGGGTGGCTGAGCAGGAGCTGGTGCAGAGCAGTGCTGGAAAAGAGAAACTATAACAAGCTGAAAGAGCAGCCTGAATCTGCAGCCCAGTGGGGGCTGTGGCAAGTGGAACAGCTTTCACTCAGTTGGGGCTTTTTTTCCTGGGAGAAGGAAGGAGCTGCTGGGTGAGACCCAGATGGATATTCCCTCCCCCAGCCAGGCAGGGCAGTGTCCCTGCTGTCCTGGGGCTGGCGGTCCCCAACCTCAGAACCCAGCTGGCTGTGTCCCTGGAGGCCCATGGTGGAGATAACCTGCACCCAGGGGGGGGAAAGCTGGGCAGAGGAGATCAGAGTAACAGCAACAAACCCACCAACCTGGCTGCCACGAGGAGCCCTTTCTGCAGCCGCCCTGCTGCCCCACGTGCCCCTCCCACAGCACCAGGAGGGTGCCACACGGTCCTGGGTCGTGTCCCCCCCCTCCCCACACACTTTCCCCTCCTCACATTTCTAAGGCAACATCATTTACTCGGTTAAATAACTCGTTTATCTTTTTATACTCTCTGCAGATCATAATACACCCACTCTGACAATACCGCACACCAAAGACCTAATTTTAGAAATGGTGTTTATAAGTAATCAGTTTGAAATATTGGAGCAGTCGTATGATGGTGTTTTTTTTTTTCTGAAATACTGACGTTTGCAAGAAAGCTGCTCGTAAGGAAAATTCTGATTATAACAACTCATTTAGAATAAATCAGTTTGAAATGGTTTATATAACACGGCGCTATGCACAGTACATGAGCATCCAAGTTTCTGTGTTTTTCCTTTCAGTAAGATGAGATTAAATGAAACCCCAAATGCAAGTGGTTTGGGGCACTTTATTTTTTTTTTGCTAAGCAGAGGAAATGCAGCTTCTCAGCAATTTTATGGCCAATTGGGTTAGGGGGAAAAAAAAAAGACAAAAATTACAGAGAGCAGAATCATCACCCTCGCAGCTCACCCCCCACCTCCAGCCCCTTCCAGCTGGGGGGTCCGCAGCACCCCGCTCCAGCCACCCTGCAAGGGCACCTCGTGGGCTTTGCAACCCCTTTTGCCCAACCCCATCCCAAAGGCAACATCAACCCCCTCAATAACCCCACCCCTGGGCAGAGCCTGGAGCCCCAGGGCAGCGCTCGGACCTCTCCTATGGACTCACCGCTGGAGCATCTGGAGCATCCTCACCCTGCAAAGTCAATTCTCAAAAATAATCATAAATAAAGCAAGCACGGGAGGAAGGGAGGGTGTGATCATCCAGGAAGAACAGCCCAGAGGTGGCAGGGAACTCTAAAAACCCTCAAATTTGGGCAAAACCATTCATCTGGCCAAGGTTGGGGTTTGCTTCACACCTGGAAGTGGAGCCTGGCCCCTCGGGGCAGCACGGGGACAGGGACCCCCCTCATCCCCCACCAACAACCCCTTCAGCTCAACAACATCCAGACCCAGAAAATAAAGAAAAGGGAGCAAAGGAAAGCGTTTAATTGTAATTTACTTTATTATTTTGTAAATGTGAATTTTACAAAGCGCTTTACAATTAATGATCACATTGGGTTGGGTTTTGTTTTAAATGGATTTTTCATCATATGAAAACAGCTATGAGCACAGTTCCAACTCGGGGGTCTTCATCTTTTCTCTCTCTCTTATTTTTTTTGAGTTATTGATATATCTTGTCAGCCATGGCTACAAAATAACAGTCTTAACTACACAGAGTAAGAGCACATAAATACTAGTGAATAATGCACAATAAAAAAGAAAAAAAACAAAACAAAGAAAAAAAAACAACAAAAAAAAAGAAGCTAGCATCGTTCGTGGCTGAGACAGTTGAGGAACATAATTCAGTGGTACTGTGAGATTTCCTTACAGCACAGAAAGTATTTTTAACAGTCATGAATTACAGTACTACTTAATACCCTATGAAGACGCTTTAAAAACAACCTTGGACTTTAAGTCCTTGTTTTTTTTTTTTTTATTTCCCAAACATTCTGTCCAAAGGATTAATGTTCTATTTGAATCAAGTGCCATCCAAATGTTCAAGTCAAAAATATTTATACATTTATACTCAGTTGTTATTTATTTATTCTTTCTATTTTTTTTTTTAACTTTTTTTTTTTTTTTTGTCTGCTAAAAATAGTATTGCAAGTTTTGGCTTTTACCTTGACATAAAAATCACAATTTTTTTTTGTGTGCAAAACGCTTAACAGTGGAAGAAACTCATCGGAGGGGTCGAGGGGTTTCCAATGCGG
>NW_008612185.1:0-605 GCF_000691845.1 Merops nubicus | reverse complement strand
ACCCCATCATCTCTCTCTGTCTCTCAAGCCATTTTTTTTTCCTTTTGGATTTGTGCGTTTTATTGCTTGAAGTTGGTACAAAGGGGGCTCGGGGAGGGGGAGAGGAAGGACGAGGCGGCAGCCCTGGATTTGGTGCCTGTTTTGGGGGCAAAAGGAGCTGGAGTTGAGGCTCCTCTCCCCCGCCCCGCGGCCAAAAACTTTTTTTCCCCCGCCCAGATGCAAAAACCCTTTGCAGGTTTATGCCCGGGTTGAGTTTCCAGCAGCTCCTCCCCAAGCCCGGCAGCCGGGAGGAGGAGCCCAGGGGAGACCTCACCCTGCCCCAGCTCAAATGTGGGGTCTGTGGGGTCACCCGGCGTGGCAGAGGGACCCTTCCCCCGTCCAAGGCACCCTGCGGTTGTGTGGGATGCTCTACGGTGGGCTTGTGGATCTCGGTGGTGACCCACGAGCCCTGCAGAGACAGAGGGCAGCTCTTTGCTGGGCAGACTGGGAGATGCTGGTTCTTCGGGGAGTTTTCCTTTGCACGCAGACTGGGAGCTTCCTCCTTGCCCAGCTGGGACACGATGTTTTTTGGGAGCCCAGTGGAGGCTCCTCACCCCTTGGGGGGG
>NW_008612184.1:276-9568 GCF_000691845.1 Merops nubicus | reverse complement strand
TTGCTGAGGGTGCACTCAGTGCCACTACCCGTCCAAACCCTCAGTCACTGGCACCCTGGGATCTAAGAGTTCAGGGCAGGAGGTGGATGGCAGCAGGTGAAACACCACCTGAGTAGCTACACACTAGTAACTGATACCACTACTGTTGTGGGGATGCAAAGAGACTACCCTGTGTATAGACAAGGCCAGCTCAGGCTCATCCTCTCCAGTTGTGTGGTCTCCTGCACCATACAGCCTCTAGTTTGACATTTATAAAACTGTTGCCAGACCTACCTCTTCTAACGCACCTGCCCCTGTTGGTCTCGCTGTGCCTCATTCACAGATAGGGTCCTCTGATCTGGTCCTTGTTGCTGTGGCAGATTTCTTGAAGTCTGTTGCTGCTCAGAAGAGGCCCTGGCCTGTTTCATGTCCAGCCCTCCTAAAACTTCAACCACCAAACCCCATTTTTCTCACATGAGTCTAATCTTACCTCCCTTCCCTTTCCAGGAACTTGAAACTACCAGGGACACAGGTAGAGTGACACATGGCATATGCATTGAAATACTGGGAAACCCATAGTGCCCTTGGCTAGAGAAGCAGGAACTCCTGTGCTCCAGCCCCCCACTCACCTCGCTCTTTTTGTACCTTCGGGTTGAACGCTTGGATCCCCTATCAGATGCCAACACAGTGACTGAAAGCTGCTTGGTATTACTGCTGTTGGTGTTACACATTGCCCTCCCTGGTGGCGCATTAGATCTGTTGGTGAGCGAAGGCCCCCATGCCTGGGCTTCCCTCCACGCAGCCCCCTGCCAGCATTGCCTTGCAGGGTGCCAGCTGGCACTTGCTCTGCATCCTTCCTGCTTAGGCGCAGGCGTACCAGGGCAGCAAAGGCACACAGGCAGAAAGACACAGGCATTTGGAGAGCTGGAGCGGCACCAAGGGAGCGAGGAATAGCAAGCGAGGAGAGCTCTTCAAAGAGGAACATCAAAGCATCAGAGACAGGGAGAGAGCTGGGGATGACAGATCTGGTTTAAAGAGCCATCTATCTCCCAACTCTTACTATGTAAATTACTCCTGTTCTCTGGCTGCTGCGGAGGTAACTGCTAATATTTTCTGGAAGCACTTCTTCTGTGCCAAGACACTGGGCCTTCTGCCCCCCTCTTGCAGCACTGTCCTGCATGGGAGCCGTGCTGTCCATCCATGGCATGCCAGGGCAGCGAGATCCTCCTTGGTATAGAGCAGCTGGGCTGGTAAGAGTGGGAGGCTGCCAGCCTTCTCTTTGGTTGGCCCGTTCTCTGTCTGCCCTCCCCAGAGTCCAGCTCTCTCCACAGGCTTCTCACTGCACTGTTACCCTCAGTCCTCCCAACCTGTCTGCCCACCTTATTGCATCCTCTCCTTGTTCTCTTCCATCCCACGCCTCCTTCCATTTCCCACTCCTCAGCCTCCTTTTCTGGGCGCTCCTTCACACCCCAGCCCCTTCCCACCTGCCTAGCTGAGTACAAGCGTGCCAAAAAGGTGCCTTCTCCCACAGCCTGAACAGCATAGAAATGAATGCTGGCCAAGGCTGGAGTTAGCAACATTAAAACGGAGAGGCTGAGGAAACCCTCTGTGCTCTCTCTCGTCAGGTGTACAGCATTTAAATCTCCCAGTTGAAATAAAGGCAGAACATAACACCCAGACCACGCCTAAGGAGGTGAATACTGCCTTCCAGAGTTTCTCAGTCAGACTGTTTCCCAAAGACAGAGCTTCTTTCTTTTGGAGAAGAGCTGGGCATTTTGCTAATGTCACTTTTCACCAGAGACCTCCCCTTTTCCTCTCGGGAAGACCTGATGCTCAGGCCAGCCACATGCCCATGAGTCCATCCTTTCTCTCCACACGTCCCTTTTCCATCTCTCAGCTCCAGTGCCTTTTCTGAAAACTGGATACCTTCTCTCTTCCTCACAATGGCATGCACCTGTGGTCCCTTTGCTCCCTTTGACATCTCAAGCACATCCAGGCTCAGCATGAACTTTTCTTCCCATCCTTCCTCCTACAGTTTCCCTTCACTGTTTCCCATCCTGAGGAGGGCTGTGCACAACTACAAGCTAGAGGAGAAAAACAAATGAGTATCTGGGGAGAGTGGGAGGCAGGGGGTTACTGCAGGAGGAGACAGAAGGACACAGGTTTACTTTTCTCTGGGAGTCTTCCCCACCCTTGATAAAAAAATCAGAGATTTTCACCCCAATCCCCACAGAAAGCAGTGAGTTTGTATGCACTGCCCTCCCAGGGGTTAAGATGTAACACATTTTTCTTCCAAGGTTTCCTCTAGCTCAGTGGAGTGAACAAGGTCCTGAAATTCACCTTACGGGCTGAAAACGAGCATACGAAATTGCAGCCCAAAGGGTCAATTTTCCAGAAATATCTAAGTACCCAGGAACAGGGGCTCAAAATGAAAGTCTCTCTCGAGCCATCTCTCTCCTTCACTGCTGTGGTGTGATAATAAGGTGCTTTTTATGTAAGTGACCTATTTTCCAGGGAAGCCAGTTCTCTGAGTGGGGAATTGGAAAATGACTAGTGCAGCAGTTTTGCACTTTAATATGTTTTCGTTCTCCATGAGCAACAAGCAGCTACTGTACCCAGAGGATGGAGCAACTGTCTGCTCTCATCAGGGATGCTCCCTGGTGCCCAGCCCAAACAGGAGGCAAGCCCACGCTGTGTGCTGTGTGAGCTCCCGCCAGGCAGAGCTTCCAGGCAGAGCTTTTCCCTCATACCTGCTGACAGAAAAGTCCTTCCTCCTTTCCCAGTCCATTCCAGATATTTTTCTGTAAAAGCCACTAACATGAGGCTGGGGGAAGAAACTGAGGAGCCAGAAAGTTGCATGGAGGCAGAGTGGTGAGATGGCTGTGGGCTTTGGGATGAGTTGGGAAAGAAGGGTCATAGCTGGTGGTGAGCCCTGGCTGCCCACCCATCAGCAGAGCAATGTGGCAGGGAGTGTTGCCAGGCATGCTGAATGTAAAACATGGGGGGCATGGGGTCTGTAAGAGGCAATGAGGTGCAAACAACCCTGTGGGAGGCTGAGCACCAAAAGCACACTGCCTGCTGGGGTAGGTGTGCTTTGAGTTTGATATAAGCCCAGAACATGGCTTTAGGGCATGGAAGGGATTGCTTTCCCAACTCAAATGATTCCTCGGGAATCAAACCCAACTTGCTGCTCTCAACTCACAGCAGAGCTGCGTGATATGAGGGTCACCAAACACCAGAAACCAGCCCTTTCATGTCCCATCTCCTAACTAAAAACTGCAATAGTCAGAATGCTGCCTGTGAACCAGATGGGTAACAGAACCAGATGATGATCACAGGGACAATGAAGCCAAACATCTGAGACTTGAGAAGCCCTGTTAAGGCTTGGGTCCATTCCATAACTGCTGGCAAGAAGGGAAGGATAAGGTGGAGGGATTGGCACAAAGCCTCTGTGCTGAGCACCTCCAGTTCACTTGGCAGCGATTCCAGCTGTGGCACAGCTGTGACCTCAGTTCCACACTTCCCTGCATGGTGCCTGTTCCCCCAGTGCTTTGGCAAGCACAGTGGACCCCCTCCACTTAGGAGGGGCCTCCTACAAGGCAAGAAGTAGTGGCAGTCCCTCAGCATCACCCACCACCCCAGCATCACTCCCTGTAGCTGCTGGAAAGGTGTGAAGCCCCTTCACAATGAGGCTTGAGCTTCCTTTGCCAGCTGCCTTGTGCAGCCCCTGCAGGTCTATACCCGCTGCTGGCAGGTCCTCACAGGAGCAGCAGGAGCACCCTGCTCGTCCCCACCACGTCAGCCGGGCAGGAGAGTGCAATTAGATTTTTGTCCAGCAGTGAAATAGTGCCGGCATAGTAATTCAGTGTACCCCAAGGAGAGGGGGGACAAGTATGTTTCTCTTTCCCACAGGAGCTCCCTTCATATTCAGGCACATGGTATCACAGTAGTTACCCCACTCACAAGCTAAGGGTTCTCCCTTTGCTAAAAACTCACATTTTTAAAAATTAAAAGCTGTGATTCTGGCATGAGAGATGCATTCACCGGGGACAAGTTTGAGCTCACCAAGCTGCTGTGAATCACTAGACCCCTTTGCCCCAAGGCATCGAGAGAGATTAAAAACCATTAGTACACTAGAAAGACAACAGCAGTTTAATCAAAACATCTTGGGAGCAGCTTATGAATACTGTTAGCAGGCAATATTTTTTAGTGTACTTGACTCTCATTAAGAAGAGCCTAACTTAAGCAGCTTCCTTTTGAGTTTTTGCTTCCTCAGACTTGAATCTGGTTTAATTGCTTGCACACAGGCCCGGCTGGCCACTTGCCACCTTCTGCTCCTCCTGTATACATCACTGCAGTTCAGCATTCCTGATTTTTAGCCAGGATGCTGATTGTGGCCTCTTTTGTTTACTGGTTTCCTTCCCCTGGTATTTGAAATTCTGAATAAGTTGAATATTTATTACCAGCTCGTCATTTTATACTGAGGACTGATCTCCCCCAGCACACACACCCAGACAGGCTTCTTGGGGTGAGGGACACCTTCCTCTGCTCTGCTGTGGTCCCACAGGCAGTCCCCATGTACCACCAGGGCCAGGGATGGTACCTCTGGATTCACAGCCAGGAGAAGTCATTTGTCCAAAAGGAAGGGCCAAAACTACACTCACTCTGTGTGTTGTAGCAGGCTTTGCAGGGCTGGCCCCTTCCCACCTGGTCCTGACCAGCTTCCACCCCAGAAGAATTGCATGCCACCACTGATGTAAGGTGCAAGCAGGCACATAGGGCCAGGGTCTGGTCCCTGCAGCCCACAGAGGGCACAGCACTGGAGTTTGTTGAGCTGTCTGCTAGGGCAGGGAGTCCAAAAATATAGGTGCTTCCTGCCATCAAACAGGGGAGGAGAGTGGAGAACCAGCTGTGGACTGAAAGAGGTTATCACTGGAGAGAAAGACCCTTCATTTCCAGATCTAGGGTATAGGCTGCCTTTGCTTATTGCACAGGCTGGGAAAAGCCATGCTGGGTCTATCTGAGAACTGGGGCAGGTAGGAGGGGTAGGCCTGACGTAAGCTGGGGTAGCTTCACAGGGGAACAAGGCTGGAAAATCCTAGTCACTGGGCTGTTCCTTACCTTGACAGCTGTGCCCGGCTGCAGAAGACAGCCCTGCTGCTGTGCTGCAGCTTTCCAGGACAGCCAGGCATGAAGGAAACTGGGCATCCCAGATGAAAGCTGCCACAGAGCAGTACCCACTCTTGTGCTATGCATCTGACCTGTGCCCTTCTCCCTCACCCCTTCCCTCCATCTGACAACCGCAGAGAGGTGTGCTTTTGTACGACTAGCACAGAGCTAGTTGTCTAAATCTGTGTTGTGGAGGTTATCCTGGTGACTTTCCTCCAGTCCCTCTTGCATCCACAAGAAAGACCACAAGCTAAAACTCGAGAATTAAAATATTTCTTTTTCTATAGGATTAACAACTAAAGAAACCTCTTCTTCCTGAACAAAAAATTACAAACCAACCCTCTTCCTAACCCTCCAAAGAAAACAGCATTCAGAGTGAAGCTGCTGAAAATGGAACAACATACTCTTCTATCATCCTTCTGCAGACAAAATTGCCACCAATTTCACATCACTAGGCTAATATACACCATCTAGCATTTGTCCAATCTTTTTTTTTTTTTTTTAAATAACCTAATCATGAAGAAGTTTCCATCAGTTCCCCAAGATGCTATTTTACAGCCCTGGTCTCACCATGAAGAAATTATCCTCTTCTTCAGCCTACACATTGTTATGCTTTATTTCATTGCTGTAGTTAGTCCACCTGCCAGACGTCCAACACAACATTAGAGGGCTGCTCAGTTATAGCACCTTGACATGCCACTGTGTGACTTCGATGAAATATAGGACTGAAATTTAATCTACGTGCCTGTAGCCCAAAGCTATTAAGACCAGGCTGTAGATTTATGACAACACACTTTTTCTCCTTGTCACTGGCCCAAGGACTCAGCAGCTGCATCTGCACTGCTGTGACCCCCAGGACCTGGGTTGTTGCTTGCCCATGCTGCCTGCCTCTCTGCTGAGTACTGTCTGGGATGGCTTGGAGTTTACTCAGCTGGGACACAGAAGGAGCAGTGAAGGTGGAGGAACCCTTCTAGCTGCCACTTATGCCCCAGCAGGCCTGTCCCACCTCCCCATGCAGAGGTATTGGAGCAACATGACATCCTGGGGTCTGTCCCTGGCAGGCAGTGTGCATAGAGGAATTTGAGGTCAGGCTGCCCCAAATAGGTACAGCACAGGGGTCATGTTTTGGATCACACCAGGACCAAGTCAGTCAATATAGTTATACAGACGGTCGTGCACTGTGGGTGGCTAACAGCATGAAGGATTCATGCTGACCTTCCTTCCCTGCTCAAAGACTCACCAAGCTGAACACTCATCTCTCCAGACAGGTCCCAGCTGCATGTCTCCATCCTCCTTAAAGTCACAAGACCATGAGAGGCTTGAAAGCCACTGCAGTAGCCATGCACAGTGCACTTTGGAGCACCCCAGGAGATGGTGAATGTAGAGGGAAATCACACCTCTGACTCTGCTCATCAAAGAGGGTCTGGGTATTCAAGGCTGTCAGAGGATGAGCTGGGCAACCTGCTCCCACCCCCTGAGCCACAAAAGCACCTTTCTCATACCTCCCAGCCTGGCACGATGTGGGAAGAGGCTGATCACTGCACAGAAAACCTGAGTTATGATACTCATCAAGTTAGAACACTCCTGACTCCTTCATTGGATCACATTTTAGGAAGTCCTCAAAATCCAGGTAGGGGTAAGTCCCAGGGTAATAGTAATGCTCCTGAGGCCTTTGTACTTTCAGCCAGCAGAAAGTCTCCAATAAAGTCTTCTCTTAAGGAAGCTGCTTTTGTATGAGGTTGCATTTTCCCATCTCCCGAGGAGCCATGTGATGGGCAGGAAATCAGTTGTCCAGAACTTGAGCACCCTGGGGCTGTGAGTCAGGGTGCACAGAAGTTTTTGTATAGTAGAAAAGAAAGGGTGTTGCATGTGTCCAAAGCACCTTTAATTAATGCCAGTATGGAAGATCAGGACACAGATCAGGACGCAGGATCCCAGATTACAGTGTGGCATGCCTCAGTGCTCACAAAACCCACCTGGGCTTGTGGAGTGGCTTGTAGGGCACAGCAACCTGTTGCCCTGCCTGTGTGTCCCAGGCCTACTGTGTAAGGTAGCATCACTTTGCAGATCGAGTCTGAACTGCGTGCAAACCAACAGTGGCCTTAGAGGCTGGGATTAGCTGTCCCTGCCTCACAGCACAAAGTATTTTGTCTAAGCATGAGGGGTGGCGTGAGGAATTCTGAAATGTAGGGAAGAGCCCAGCTCCTTGGAGACACCATCTAATCTGCACGCTTGGCTGGCAACTCCGGAGCTGGTGGGGCAACTCCACCCCACAGACCTCTTCTCCTAATAAGCAAAACCTTCTGCACATTTCACAGATCTGCCACATACAAACAAGTAGGTCATTCTTGTAATCTCTTCAGCTGGATATTACAAAGCTTGTCCAAATTTAAGCTCTGGGTGTGTCACCCTTATCACTCCCAAGGACTTCTGTTGTGTCTGACAGAGGCAACACTAAGGCTGCTGAGGTTAATGAGAGCATTTCTAATGGCTGATGAGTGCCCTGCATCACACTTTCCAAGGCTCTCTGGCCAAAATGCACCTGCAACAGAGCCTAACTGCCCCAGTCACAAACTAGGAACTGTGGAGACAGGGACTGGACAATCAGGCTGCTTTTGTTCCAAGCTCAGAGCTCCCAGAGTCCAGAATAATGGAATCCCAGGCTGCTGTCAGGAAGACAGAGAATTTTCTGAAAGAAATACTGCCTGGCATTTATCTGCAAAGACCCTGATTTTATCAGAGAATATGGATGTGTGTGAATGTGCAATAAACGATGGTATGTGAGAGCAAGAGGACACACTGTTAGCAGCCCAGCCTCTGGAAACCAAAGCCTGTAAGGGAGCCAACCCCAGTTCAATATCAAGCAGCAAATTGAGGGTGCTTGTTGCACACAATGCAATAATTGTATCTAGGTCTAAAAGAACTCGGCAATCACTAAAGGATATAGTTATTATTATGGTTAATGGGAAGCTAACACCAGTTACTGCTCTGAAATGTACTTTTTCCTTGTCTCATGATTGGATACCATCACTCTCTTGCTCCTAACGGTGATTGTTTTCCACAGCCTCCGTCCATTTTCCTTGCATCAAATACAGCTGTCTTGGTTTTTGACTCCTTCCTCACTGCATTGATCTATCCCACATTTCTCTCCCCCTGTCCTCCAGGCACCCATAACCTCCAAAATGTGAAGCCCAGGCCAAAAATCAAAATGGTAAATTTTCACCAAGCATATGTACATCCAGCTGCTGTCACTCAAACACAGGGGACATGACAACACTGTGAGTATATGCCACTGGTCAAAACCCATCTACAAGCCAGTAAGTGCTTATATCCAAAGAACGAGCTCAGAAGAGTTTTTCCAACCAATTTCCTTGCTTGGGTATTTGAAGTGATGCTGCCATAAGATCACCTACTGTGGTCTATCAGCTGAGTCCAGAGATTTGCCTGCTCTACCATTCTTCCCCAGCATCTAGGTCAGCATTAATGTCACCCCTTAACAAAGAGGAGAGCAGAGCCCCAGAGCTCAGTGGGTTTCTGTGGGATGCAGAACGAGTTGGTGTTCCAAACCCTGGCCCTTATTTTCCCCAAACGTAAAGCCTCAATTTCTACTTTTGAACGTTCACTTTCAAATACAGAATCTATCTTAAGGAGAAGACAGCAGTTTCAGAAATCAACACAAAATGCTTTTCAGGCTCTGGCTGAGATTCTCCTCTGAGGTACACACTGACCCTGACTTCATCTTAAACAATATATACATTTCCATAAACATTGCTATTTACCTCAGCAGTGCAGATAGCTAGCTGCTTAAAGAGCAGCTGGCCAGTTTTGCTCTAATGTGGAGTAACACCAGCATGGCTGATGCAAGCCTAGGAGGTGGGTGGACACTTTGGGTGATGACAGACCCTGCTCTCCCTCTTGAACATGCACATGGAGCTGGTGTGAGACTCATCTCCACAGAGAGACAGCTGACTTGGGCATTCACTCCCATGGCTCAAGACCAAAGGGCAGTGTAGGACATGGCCATCCCCTGTCTCTGAGGCTGAAGGAGGGAAAGACAAGGAGAAACCTGCCCCATCGTCCTTGACCTCCCTGCCAGGCCTGCTGTCCCTAGACCCCACTCCCACACTCTCCCTGTGAGAGTTAA
>NW_008612184.1:0-264 GCF_000691845.1 Merops nubicus | reverse complement strand
TTCACCCCCCCTCCCTGCCACTCCACCAGCAGCACTTCACAGGTTTGGAAGGAATGTAGAAACAGAGCACGTTTCCTCATCATTTCGGGCACGGATGAGGCAGGTAAGTCCTCTCAGAGCCGCATGGGTGGCATGTTGTAGCGGACCAGGCTATGCAGCTACCTCAGCCGTGAAGCGCTGCTGAGCCCTTCACGACAGCAGCAACTGTCTCTCCCCGCGCCTGCAGGGCCGAACGCGGCAGGAGCAGGGCGCGGGGGTGCCGGG
>NW_008612183.1:0-2063 GCF_000691845.1 Merops nubicus | reverse complement strand
AATCCCCCCCTGCAATCCCAGACACCCCTCCCCCCAAACCAGTACACCAACCTTTAGAAATACCTTTTCTGACCCTTATATCATTAAAAAGGAATTTAACATTCAATGAAAAGACAACTCCCCAACACTTTCTGTGTATTATTAGCTAAATTAAACAACTTTTATTTGATGGATAGAAAGGAAAAATACGTTTATCAAAATAATTTGTAACTTCAAAATAAATTGATTTATTAAAGAAAGTATTATCCATTGTTAGCAAGATGAAGTTTAGGTTTGTCTGTCATCATAATGCTATGTAGATAAGTGAATGTGAACTCTTCAGTCACCCAGATATCCATGTAGGTAGAAGGACTGTACTGGATCTGGTTGGGATGGAGTTAACTTTCCCCATAGCAGCCCTCATAGTGCTAGTGTTTTTTAATGGTAGCTAGAAAAGGTGTTGATAATGCACCGGTGTTTTGGCTACTCCTGAGCAGTGCTCCCACAGCATTAAGGCTCTCTCTCCAACATTCCCCATCACTTCATGGTTGGGGCAAGAGGCTGGTAGGGGACATAGCCAGAACAGCTGACCAAAGGGATATTCCATACCATATGATGTCTGCTCAGCAATAAAAACTAAGAGAGAGGAGGAGGAGGAAGGGCATTCGCTATTATGATGTTTGCCTTTCAGAGCAACCACTACACATATTATAGCTCTACTTCATGCATCCCTAAAAAGAAGATGGATGAGCAAGGAACTCCTGGCCAAAATCAAACACAAAAGGGAAATCCACAAAGGGTGGAAGCAACAACAGGTAACCTGGGATGATTATAAGGAGATTGTTCCACTACACATATTATAGCTCTACTTCATGCATCCCTAAAAAGAAGATGGATGAGCAAGGAACTCCTGGCCAAAATCAAACACAAAAGGGAAATCCACAAAGGGTGGAAGCAACAACAGGTAACCTGGGATGATTATAAGGAGATTGTTCATGAAACCAGAAACCAGGTTAGAAAACTAAAGCTCAAACAGAATCAAATCTGACCAGGGACATGAAAAATAACAAAACATGTTTCTACAGGTATATTGGAGAAAAAAAGGAAAATGAGAGAATGTGGGGCCTCTCTGGAGGGATATGGGTGACCTGGTTACTGAGGATAAGGAGAAGGCTGTAATACTAAATGACTTTTTTGCTTGTCTTCACTGGTAACCACTTGAGCCACATCACTCAAGTCACAGAGGGCACTGGCTGGGTCTGAGAGAGTGAAGAACCACCCAGGGTAGGAGCAGATCACGTCCAGGAACACCTAGAGAACCTGAAGGTGCACAAGTCCATGGGACTTGATGAGATACATCCACGGGTTCTGAAGGAACTGTTGGCTGAAGTTGCTAGGCCACTAGCCATCATATTTGAGAAGTCATGGCGGACTGGTGAAGTTCCCACAGATTGGAAAAGGGGAAACATAACCCCCATTTTTAAAAAGGGAAGCAAAGAAAACCTAGGGAACTACAGACCTGTCAGCCTCTCCTCTGTGCCAGGTAAAATCATGGAGCAGATCCTCCTGGCATCTGTACTAAGGCACATAAAAAATAATGGGGTGATTGGTGATAGCCAACACGGCTTCACTAAGTGCAAATCCTGCCTGACTAATTTGGTGGCCTTCTATGACAGAGTTACAGCTCTGGTAGATATGGGAAGAGCAACTGATGTCATCCACTTAGACTTCTGCAAGGCATTTGACACTGTCCTGCATGACATCCTTGTCTCTAAGAAGGAGAGACATGGACTTGATGGATGGACCACTCGGTGGATAAGGAACTGGCTAGAAGGTTGCACTCAAAGAGTTGCAATCAACACCTTGAAGTCCAGGTGGAGACCAGTGACAAATGGAATTCCTCAGGGGTCTGTTCTGGGCCGAGTGCTGTTTAACATCTTTGTCAGGGACATGGACAGTGGCATTGAGTGGATCCTCACTAAGTGATAACACTAAGCTGCATGGTGCAGTGGACTCACTTGAGGGAAAGGAGGCCATCCAGAAGGAACCTGTCAGGATTGAGAAATGGGCCAATGCAAACTGCA
>NW_008612182.1:0-2122 GCF_000691845.1 Merops nubicus | reverse complement strand
AACCTAAAGGATTCTTTGATTCTATACCTGCAAGTGGCTTGAAGTAGTGTTCTCCTTCTCCAGCCTGCATTGTTCCCCCCACATGCTGGAAAGCAGGGCAAGGAACTCAGTGCACATTTACCCTCTCTGAACATTGTGCTGTTGCTGAATGAGCAGCATAGTTGGGAGCATGTCCAGGCTTTAAAGCCCTCAAAGCCGTAAGGTAAGTGAAAAGCCATAAAACTAAAGGGGCCTGTTGGCATAGAAGGACGTGAACACTGCAACCACACGTGCAGGATTTCCTACAGGAAAGGACACCCAGTGAGTGCAGCCCCCTCGGGGAACTCGCCCCTCTGAGCCTCAGTCTTGCTGTTTTGCAGCACATCCCGATGCCGGTGCTGTACGGGGTCTTTCTGCACATGGGGGTGGTGGCGCTGAGCACCATTCAGGTGAGTGGGGGCTGCTGGTGGGGGCTCTTTTGGGGATGAGGGGGTTTACTCAATACCAACTCTCACTGTGCACTGGAGCATGGATTTACCTCTGTGTGATGTGCAGCCTGGCACGTGTCCCCTGCCAGGCCTAGGACAAGGAGGGACAGAGGGACCTTTCTGGGGCAGAGGAGTGGGACAGGGAGGTGTGTGGGATGCTGAGGAGCAGGAGCAACTAACTTCTGCATTGAGGAATCAGGTGGTTTGGGAGAAATGGAAGGACCAGGGGATAACCCAGACTTGCTCTCAAACCTGCAGAGATGATCCCACCTGGGAGCTGCAGGCAGAACTGGAATCTGCTGGGCCTTTGGTGCTGGCATTAACAATGATGATTCCCACCGAGGGGAAAAAAATCCCCACTCCAGAAACATCTAGCCCTTTTTTCCCTCTAAAAAGTACATTTTTTCTTGCAATTACCTTATTCTGGATGACAGGCTGGGAAACCCCCTCCCTCCCTCTGCTTGAGGAATCCAGGCTTGTACTCTTTGGCAGAAGCAGGGGCATTTTCCTGCACGAAGGGAGAGGAAGTGGTTGACATCTCTCAATTAACCCTTTAAGACCCGCTTGAGTCCTTTCTAGATTTCTGCCGGGAAAGTGCTCCTCTGGCCTGGGGCAATGAGGTGCCAGGACCCCTTGTCTCACAAACTCACCCCCCCAGGCATCATGATGGTGGCCTGCACACACAGCAGGAGGGCTGGACCATAAAAACAATGGCAAAAGGATGGCTGCTGACCCCAGTCCCACCAGGGAGGTGGAGGAGAGCTGTCTGGAAGCTGGAGGTGTGTGACACACATGCTGTCCTCTTTCTACAGCTCACAGACCGTGTGCGGCTGCTGCTGATGCCAGCCAAGCACCAGCCAGACCTCGCCTACCTCCGCCACGTGCCCCTGCGCCGGGTGCACCTCTTCACTGTCATCCAGCTTCTGTGCCTGGCCCTGCTCTGGGTCATCAAGTCTACTGTGGCCGCTATTATTTTCCCCGTGATGGTATGACATCTCCTTTAATTGGGTGGCACCCTTTGGTGCCAGGCTGGGTGCTGCCAGCATGTGCCCTGGGCATTGCCAGAGGCCCAGTGCTTGCCTCGGGTGAGAGACATAGACGCTGCCCTTGGTAGGGTTGCAGACCCTGGCAGGTGATGTATGTGGTTGCTCAGACTCCCATGGACCGGCGGGGTCCCTGAAGGACCACAACGTGGCTTTGCCACTGGCCTTCACCTCTCTGGATGGGGCTTGAAGGGCTGTCGCCGCTTTGCAGGCGCTGTGCAAGGGCTGTCCCCTGGACCGAGCCAGGAGGGATGACATGCCACCTCCCTGGCACGTACCAGAGGGACCCAAGGGGTGTGACAGGACAGCGCTACCTGCTCCCCAGCCCCATGCTGACCCGTGCTCTGCCCTGGCCCCAGCTGCTGGCCTTGGTGGGGATCCGCAAGGGGCTGGAGCACATCTTCTCCCTGCATGACCTGAGCTGGCTGGACAGCCTGCTTCCCGAGACAGCCAGGCAGGAGACAGCAGGGAAACGGCCAAGGGAGCAGCAGGAGGAGGAAGGGAACAATGAAGAGGTAGGTGATGTCCTGGTTACCAAGGCTGCTTTGGCGCTGGGGCTGAGCTGCCTGGCTGTGCCGTGGCCGGGGGACGGGAGGGAGGGCAGGGAGCATC
>NW_008612181.1:0-3740 GCF_000691845.1 Merops nubicus | reverse complement strand
AGTACCCCCTCGGGCAGCACAAGCCCTTCCAGAGCGGCCCGGCGCCCGGCGAGGAGGAGGCCGCGGGGCCCGACGGCGGCCTGGGCGCGCAGATGGAGGACATCAAGCTGGAAGACTCTTCCCCCAGGGACAACGGGGCCTGCTCTGCCATGCTGATCTCCGATGACGACACCAAAGACGACAGCTCCATGTCCTCCTACTCGGTGCTGAGCGCGGGCTCGCACGAGGAGGAGAAGCTGCACTGCGAGGACATCGGCGAGGACACCGTCCTGGTGCGCAGCCCCCGCGGCTCCGCCCTGCCCCGGAGCACCAGCCTGGACAGAGACTGGGCCATCACCTTCGAGCAGTTCTTGGCCTCCCTCCTGACAGAGCCGGCCCTGGTGAGGTACTTTGACAAGCCCGTGTCCATGATGGCCAGGATCACTAATGCCAAGAACGTGAGGATGATGGGCAAACCGATAACCTCGGCCAGTGACTATGAAATCTCTACTATGTCGGGATGAAAGGCAGGCAGGCAGGTTGGGTTTTTTCCTTTTTTTTTTAAAAAAAAATAAATCTGTATTTATTAGTACCTGGCACAGGCCCTGGTATTTTCAAAACATGACTGTTTTCACTAGTGTGAAAATGTAGGGGTGCAAACTGAACTCTCTTGAAGTATAATCACTGTTTCTGTGGGAAATGTTACACGAAAGCAAATTTTATTCAAAATACAGAAAAAAAAGTAACAGTTGTCAGTGAAGTGTGTGTATTATTATCCTTGCTGTCCATAGAAAATGGTAAAGATTAGTTCTTAATTTCTCAATGTAAACTTCATGCCAATATTTATGTGCGTTTTTAAAATAGACACAGAGAGAGATCTGATTCTTGGGAAAGAAATTAACAAAACAGGAATTACCTAAAATCTGAAGGGACACTGTCAACCTGCATAGGACCTCAGGTGAAATTAAGTTCCAGGCAACATCCCTGAAGGATAATTTTATTTCACAGATCTTTCTTTTCAAAGAGGATAATGGGGTTTAACGTCTGCTTCCATTTTATTTTTCTGAATATGTGAAAGATCACTTCAGTGACACCTGCCTGGCTGGGACTGCTCCACTCCAGTGACAGGGAGGAGTCCTTCCCAAGCCTCGCTGGCACATCAGGCAGGTGGGGTTAAAGGTGATGATTTCTGCTCTGACAGCAGGCAGAGCCCTTTTGCCTTCCCTGGGTTCAAACCCAGCAGAGAAGAAAGCCAGCGAGGAAGGATCTCCAGCGGGACCCTGCCTGGAGCTAGATCCCCAACCCGTGGACTTGGCAGCTTGGCTGGTGTGCTCCAAAGACAGGTCCCAGAACAGATTTCAGGAGTCTCTTTTTAAAAAATCAAAAGCTGTTTTTAAAAATTAAAAAAAAATATCTATCTATATCCACTTCTAAGGCTGGATCTCCAGCATATATATATAGCTTAGCTCTTAAAACTAACCTTTACCACCAAGCTATCATATCCTTGTTAGGTTAAGCAAATAAAAACCTGTATTGCATAAGTCTTCATTTACAGCAGTGTAAAGTAGCAGTAATGAAAAAAAATCTGCAAGATAATGTAACTGAATGTTTAAGTCTTACTGAGAACACTTTATATAAAACAAATAGTATCCTGTATGGCGTACTGAGTATGTTCGAATGGAAACTGGAGCACCTGCACTTTGAATCCTTGCTTCTTTTATACAGATATTCAGGATTTCCTTTTTTTAAATTTTGTTAGCTGTTTTTTAATTGCTGTGGGTTCAGTTCAGGATCATGCCTACACTCCTGATGTTTATTTGCTGATTTGAGGATATTTTCTGTCAAATACTGTTGATTTTTTTTTTATATATACTCCTGTATATTGCATCCCTGTAACTTGCAGGTTTTTTAGCAGAAGCTATGTTTTAATTCTTTTGTTTTAAAAGAATGCTTTTAAACTGTTGGATGATGTGGTTTTTAACCACAAATAGGTAATGTGAACAAATAAAGTACACTCTGCACAGATTTGGGTTTCAACTATTAAAATCATGCTAGAGGGAAAAGTAGGTGACTGGTTTATTACACAGGCAGATGACTTTGGATCTTCAATACCAGCTTTCAAGCAAAGTCATTTGTTGTTTCCACGCCTGGTTTTGTTTAACACTTGACTCTGTTTCTTTCCATCATCTCCAACCAGCCACCTGTCCCAGCTTCTCTCCCACTACCCCATTTCATAACAGTTTTTACACTCACATTCAGTCACAACAGTTGTTAATTACATTTTAAGACCCCCCAGATATTGTATGGCCCATCATCAGTGCTTTTCCTTAGCTCACCAGCTGGGCTTTTAAGGCTTTAAGGAGTAGGATGTTTTCTAGAGGGTACTGGTGAGATGTCAGCCTCCAAGCCCTGGCAGTGCCAGCACAGACATGCACATGCACTGCTCAGTGAGTTACATTTTTGAAACCTCCCAGCCCTCTCTGTGTATATAATGTGAATTTCCAAAACACAGCTGGTACTGTCTGAGCACTGCTCCTGTAGCCCTTGGCTCATCTGTTTACTGTTGGGCTTTTTCTTTTCCTGGGACTAGAGTTCTGTCATTTATAACTCAGCCAGAAGCAGTGTAGCCTCTCTGTGCATGAGCCTGTCCTGGAAGCACAGAACTGTAGGGGTGGAAGGGACCTCTGCAGATCATCTTGTCCAGCCCCCTGATAAAGCAGGTTTGCTTACATCATGGTGCAGAGCAACGTGCCCAGGTGGGTTTTGAAAGCCCCCAGGGAAGGAGACTGCACAAGCTCCCTGGGCAGCCTGTTCATTGCTCCATCACCCTCAAAGGAGTTATTCCTTAAGTGGAGGTGGAGCTTCCTGTGTTCTGCTGTGTGCCCATTGCCCCTTGTGCTGTCACTGGGCACTTCTCGTGATGCTCTTTTTCAGAACACTCCTCCCACCTGCACAAAGCTGTAAAACAAAGTAAACATCTAAATCTAGACAATTTATTTTCCCCATGAAAAAAGACTGATCTTCACCAGAGGCACTAAGAGAACCATGCCCTTTTCCCATCTTGTAGCTGTAGGAAATCCCTGTCCAGAGTGTGTGCTTTCCAAAGGCTTCTCAGGGAAACTGCTTCAGCCAGAAGCTACAGCTTTCTGTCACAGAAGAACTTGCAACATAACCACCAAACACAAAACTTTGCCTACGTACTGCAAGTTACCACAGCTGGGTATAAAAGCTAGGGCCAGGAAACAGGAAATCTTACTGCTCCTCCTAATCTGGATCTCAATTCTCATGAAAGGTATTAAGGGATAGGCTGCTCTATCCCTGTTGAATACTGCATCTGTGAGTGCTTTAGAGGATTTTAGCCTTCCAGTTGCAGAAACCATGAGAGCATCCTGCATCTTTGAGTGCTTTAGAGGATTTTAGCCTTCCAGTTGCAGAAACCATGAGAGCATGCACACACTATAACTGCTTTTAAAGCTGTGTCCCCTACAGAGTGTTACTCAATACAGTGAAGATCAGACAAAACCCACCTAAGGGTTTTTAAAGCACTTTCATAGATGATCATCCTTTGACACCTTCCCGAACCAGAACGAAACCAAACTTCCCTTTGCTGTTTCCACTCAACTTGTCACATTAGTTTCCTCCTAAATCAATTCACAGATGGGTGATTTGAGCTCTTGGTGGCACTGCTGGCTGGCCACAAAGCCTGGGCATGGGAGAACGTGGTTCAGAAACCACCCACGGGGACAGCTCTTTCCTCCAGA
>NW_008612180.1:0-3179 GCF_000691845.1 Merops nubicus | reverse complement strand
CTTCTTTATCCCCCTCCAAATGAGAAAAAAAAAAAAATCAATCACAGCGGCTAATTACGGCTTTCCACTCACCCAGGTGGAATCCCAAAGAAAAGAGAAATATCGCACTGAGGCGGTGGTTTAAGGGATTATTTTCCCTCCCCGGCTCCTTTAAATAAAAAAGTGGTACGAGGAATAAAAAAAAATCAGCAATGAGTGCACTGGAGATAAACATCTAATGTTGCAAAGCTCTGATTTTTTTGTTCTCCCTTGGGAAAAAAAAAATAATGAAGAAACGTCCAGCGTTGCTGGTATTTTTTTCCCCTTTTTTCCCCCCTTTCTTTTTTAAAATAAAATAAATAAAATTGAGAAATCAGCGCCGCGCTGGTTTCTAGAGACGTAGACGGTAACTCTGGTCTTGGGGGGCTTGTTAGTACAGCATTATAGCTCGAGGGGTCAAAAAGTTGAGGGTCAAAAGTTTACGCTGTGCGTGACTCAGTCTTGTGTATAACCCCGATAGACTGATGTCAGGGTGGGAAAAAAAAAAGAGGGAGAGAGAAAGAAAGCGGGGAGGGGGGTGAGGTGGGAGGAAGAGTCTCTGCTTATGGGCAGAGATGGGAGAAGATGATAGGGAATGGGAGCGACCTTCAGCCGCGAGCCGGAGGGGAAGGGGAGGGGGGAAAAAAGCCAAAATTTTGGGGTGGGATGTCGTTAGAAAATAAGGTCGATTGATTTGGGTTTCCCGTGGAGGAAACGCCGTGCGCGACTTCTTAGTATTTTTGTAAGATAACCCCTGAAACGCTATTTGAAGGCGAATTAACAGAATATAGGGGGAAATGCATTTATTAAATCCAATTACGTGGAGGTCCCTCTAGGATATTAACGCGAGCAGTTAAAAAATAATTTTCATTCCAGCGTCAATTCTGTTTGGATAGGATTTAAATTATACCCAAAAAAAAAAAAAAAAAACCAAAACAACCCCAAACCCAACCCAAGACTCTGACACGCTTGGTGGAAATGCGTTCTAACATCTTCGCTTGGAAACC
Organism: Merops nubicus; assembly: GCF_000691845.1. NCBI lineage: Eukaryota > Metazoa > Chordata > Aves > Coraciiformes > Meropidae > Merops > Merops nubicus. Next base: position 2,154 of record NW_008612180.1, on the reverse strand, counting down.
TTTCCACAGCCTTGGAGAGGTGCCTGTCTCCTGCCTCCCACGGGCGCCAAATATTTTTTAATCCATCCTCGCTATAAATGCAAATCCTCATCCAAAAAAACCCCCAAAGAATCACACGAAGTAGCGTCCAGGATTTACTCTTTGCCTTCCCACCTTAATCGCAGGAAATCGAGAATAAAGATGTCCACCCAAAACCAACGGAGGAATGGCTTTAGAAAATTAAATATATCTATTTAAAGGCGTTTTTAAGTGCCCGTTTCATCGCTCGGTGGGGTTAAAGTAGCTAATTTTGTTGTGCAGCACGCTTTCCGTCGGAATTTGAATGAAATGTTTTATATCCCTTGCTTGAAATGTGACTCCACTCTGGTCGTTGCAACAGTTTAATGAACTGATATAATAAATATTTCCCTTGGCATTTCAAAGTTATTTCTACGCTGCCAGACTTTGAACCCTCCAAACTCTAAATATTATTTGCACTGGGACTGGGGAAGATCTTTTCAATAGCTTCTTAAGCAAACAGTCGTAGCAAGGCAAACTCTTCTGGAAAAGAAAAAAAAAAATAGGGAAAAAAAAAGCCCTGCAAATTCGCTTTTTTTTCCCCTCTCGGCTTTTAAATATTTTCAGTGACTAAATACTTATAACAAGGGTCATTTTTCTTGGAGGAGAAAGAGAGAATATTAGAGCCCTGGGAAAGGCATTCTGGAAAATCCATTTGCTTTCCCGATGCGGATATATTCATGGAGTAGGTGAAATTCAAGAGAATGTAAAGCGTTTTGTTTCGCGTGATAAGGCTCGGGTTTAATTAATTGCCATGAATTTGCTTGGTATTTATAAAATATCACTATATAAGGGCTACCGTTTAGTTGTAACTTGGGTGATCCATCTCTTCGCCCTTGTAATTACTGCACTTATCTCTCTAGAACAGTCATTTCTACTCCAGGTTTATAGAACAGGTAATGGATAATAAAGGCCATTTGTTTTCGGGATATTAAAACAAGCAGGTATAATTTCACGGCAATAAAGGGGGGGGAAAAAAATCCCACCTCCCAACTTCCCTTATAATATTCACTCCTACATCATAACGTTTAACTTTCAATTTAGAGACGCGAGGCTGCGTGTTCATCTGAAGTGGGTTTATTTGGAGAGAGAGAAGGAGGGAGCGGGAGGGAGGGAGGGGAGGGGAGAGGGAGGAAATTAAAGGTATCGTTTTCAAGGATATTTCTAATTTATCTCCCTCGCTCGGGACGGACTCGGCTTGGCCGGGGCTGAGGGTCTCTGAGCATCGGCCGGGAGCTGCGAACACAATTCAGGGTGGCAATTCCTTCTGCTTTGGCTTTTTTTTCCCCCCCTTCCTTTACCGGATAATGCGCTTTTTTAATCCCGATTTACTTTCCAAACGACCCTTTATCGCGGGGAGAAACGCGGGCTTGGGGCTGGTGGTGGAAAGGCGGAGATGGATGGTGAATCCCCGCAGCCCCCTCGCAGGGATGCTCCGCTCCCCTCCCCGGCCTTGCTCCACGGATTTGAGGTGAAAATATGATTTATTCGGGTTCGTTACAAATGAAAAGAATACACAGGCTTGGCTGGGAAACCCAGCAAGGATTAAATCTCGGGGAGAAACGCGGGCTTGGGGCTGGTGGTGGAAAGGCGGAGATGGATGGTGAATCCCCGCAGCCCCCTCGCAGGGATGCTCCGCTCCCCTCCCCGGCCTTGCTCCACGGATTTGAGGTGAAAATATGATTTATTCGGGTTCGTTACAAATGAAAAGAATACACAGGCTTGGCTGGGAAACCCAGCAAGGATTAAATCTTGTTGCAAAACAGGTGTGGGCTGAATTCCACCCAACCCTGCAGCAATCCTCGCCACCCAACCCTGCAGCCATCCTCGGTGTATTTATACATCTCAAATGCGGTCGAGGCGCCGGTTGCTCCTTATTAAAAGTTCTGCCCTAAAGAAACACCTCAGAACTCCAGCGCTCCCCGTTTACCGAGGGGGAAAACCCCAGTTTAATACCCAAAAAAACCCCAAAAGGTTTGAGCTTTCCGAAAGGGAAAGAATGAAAATAAAACTTAAAATGCTCATCCTCACTGCTGCCAGGCTAGAGGGGGAAATCTCCGGGGGGGATATATGGAGAGATTGAGGGGAGAAAGAAAA
>NW_008612179.1:2990-4093 GCF_000691845.1 Merops nubicus | reverse complement strand
TAAGGCTGCAGCTCAGTCTGTCTCCATCTCCCCACGCCCTGTGCTCACACCCCCACCCACCTCCACGCTCTGGGTGCTCGCCAGGAGGGTGCCCTTGACCCCTTGCAGGGATGCATGATGGGGCCAGAGCCTCCAACCGAGAGCTGAAGGATCCTGGTCCCATTTCTTGGGGGAGATGCTTCATCTTCTGCCCTTCACCCCTCTCCACGGCTGCAGCGCTGACGGGGAGTTCGCCGTGACCCACATGACCAAGGCCCACCTCTTCTCCAACGGGAAGGTGAAGTGGGTGCCACCCGCCATCTACAAGAGCTCGTGCAGCATCGACGTCACCTTCTTCCCCTTCGACCAGCAGAACTGCAAGATGAAGTTCGGCTCCTGGACCTACGACAAGGCCAAGATCGACCTGGAGAACATGGAGCACCACGTGGACCTCAAGGATTACTGGGAGAGCGGCGAGTGGGCCATCATCAACGCCATAGGCACCTACACCTCCAAGAAGTACGACTGCTGCAGCGAGATCTACCCCGACATCACCTTCTTCTTCGTCATCCGCCGCCTCCCGCTCTTCTACACCATCAACCTCATCATACCTTGCCTGCTCATCTCCTGCCTGACCGTGCTGGTCTTCTACCTGCCCTCTGACTGCGGGGAGAAGATCACCCTCTGCATCTCCGTCCTGCTGTCCCTCACTGTCTTCCTGCTGCTCATCACGGAAATCATCCCGTCCACCTCGCTGGTCATCCCTCTCATCGGCGAGTACCTCCTCTTCACCATGATCTTCGTCACTCTCTCCATCATCATCACCGTCTTCGTCCTCAACGTCCACCACCGCTCCCCCAGCACCCACACGATGCCCCGTTGGGTGAGGAGCTTCTTCTTGGACTTCATCCCACGTTGGCTCTTCATGAAGCGACCTCCGGCGTTGCCTCCTCCCCAGGGCGCCGCGGGGCAATACGACCTCCCCGGGACGAGGCTCAGCACCTCCCGCTGCTGGCTGGAGACCGACGTGGATGACAAGTGGGAGGAGGAGGAGGAAGAGGAGGAGGAGGAGGAAGAAGAGGAAGAGGAGGAGAAGACCTCCCCCAGCCGCACGTCCCAGGAGG
>NW_008612179.1:0-2964 GCF_000691845.1 Merops nubicus | reverse complement strand
GCCTGCCGCCAAGCTGGGAAGGCGTCGGGGGGCTCGGCCCCCCGGGTGCCCCCCAAGGGGAAGGAGGAGGAGGAGGAGGAGGAGGAAGGCTCGGACCAGGGGTTGACCTTGTCCCCCAGCATCCTGAAGGCCCTGGAAGGGGTGCAGTACATCGCTGACCACCTGCGAGCCGAGGACGCGGACTTCTCGGTGAGCGGGTGCCCTCCCAGGGTGGGGGGTCAAGGGATGGGGGGTCTCCCACCCCGGGTGCTGCCTCCCACCCCTTATTCCTCCATGGGTAGAGTCCTTCAGCTGGTTCCCTGGCTGCTGAAGACCCGAGGTCGGGGAGGAGATCGACGATGACCTCCTGGGAGGTGCCACATCCATGGGGTGGGTTGAGGGTTCCTCTAGGTCCCGTCCCTGCTGGCCGCAGAGGTGTTGGAGGTCCCTCTCCTGCCCTTGGAGAGCAGAGATGGCCCAGTGTGCCCTGCTGGGGCCTTGCTCAGAAGCTGCACCCCTACTTTTAGCCAGAAAACTCTAGGTGGGATTAACTCTGCCCCAACCAGCCTCCCCGGAGAGGTCCACCCCCAGGCTCCAAGGATTTCCCAAGACACAGGGTATCTCCTCACCGTGAGCTAAAAAGGGACTGCAGAGGAAGCCCCGGGTGGTCTCCTAACCCCAAGAAGTCCTCATAACCAGGGGTTGCACCCTCTGCCCCCCAACTCACACCCCTTCTCCTCTTGCAGGTGAAGGAAGACTGGAAATACGTGGCCATGGTGATCGACCGCATCTTCCTCTGGATGTTCATCATCGTCTGCTTGCTGGGCACCGTGGGGCTCTTCCTCCCACCCTACCTAGCAGGGATGATCTAGGGGCTGGGCCAGGCTGTGGTGGGGTTGGAGGGTGGTCCCTCCTGCCAGGGCGTGGGCATGGTGGTGCCCACCCCCAGCCAGACCCTTGCCCTCTCCCTTGTAGGACACGGTTGCAGCCGTGGAGGACCCTTGGGTGGGAAATCCAGGGTGAAGCCAGGGCTGTGCCGAGGGGGTGACTTGGGGATGGTGGGGAGGGACAAGAGCAATGTGGTGGCATCTAGAAGAGGCATCTGCTTCCTTGACCTGCTGCAAGTCCTACCCAAACCTCAAGAGCTGTGTCTGGTTGTCACGCCAACGTGCTGGGCAAGAAGAGGAGACATCAGAGCTGCTTTAGGATGGAGGGGGGTCAGGGCCACAGGCTGGCATGGTCGTGCATGACATGGGGCAAGTAATAATGCCTTGGGTGGTCCATTAAGGGATGGAGGGCCTGAGGGTCTCTGTGAAGTCCATCCCAGGTGCAGACCCTCTGCAACAGCACAGGCTGTTGGGTCCACACCATCCCACACCAGATCTTGGGACAGCAAGGAGGTGGGAGCAGCTGACCCAGGAAGGTGGGAGGCTTGGAAGGGAAAATCCCACCCTGAAGAGCAGGATAAGCCACCCAGCCATGGCCAGATGGTGCTTCCAGACCCCAGGGTGCTCCTGGTGCTGAGGTTGGGGGGCTCAGCTGGCGTGGGGAGAACCTGCACTGCTGAGGTCCATCCTGAGCAAACCCTCCTCTCCATCCCCCATCTGATCCCAAACTGCTTGTCTCTGATGATGGCTGCAAACCAGCTTTTCATTTCTACCTTGATTCCATTCACCTCTTCCTCCAAGAAGGACCCTGAGGGGCTGGAGCATGGCCAGAGAAGGGCAACGGAGCTGCTGGGGAAGGGTCTAGAGCCCAAGTGTGGGGAGGAGCAGCTGAGGGAGCTGGGGGTGCTGAGCCTGGAGCAAAGGAGGCTCAGGGGAGACCTTCTGGCTCTGCACAGCTCCTGACAGGAGCCTGGAGCCAGGGGGGGGAGTTGGTCAGAGCTGGGAGGGCTGGTGGGTGTTGGCTGCAGCTGGCAAGAGGGGGCTACAGGGATTGATGTGGAAAGGGCAGCAGGGTCCCCCCTGCCCTGGCACAGGGAGGTCTGCAGTGCCCAGGGTGCTGGGCATCCCACCCTGCTCACCTCCAGCCAACACCCCCATGTCACCCCAGGGAGACACAGCCCCCACAAAGTCATATTTGGAGGTGACACCGAGCTGAGTGGTGCTGTTGAGATGCCTGAGGGATGGGATCCATCCAGGGGGACTTGGACAAGCTGGAGAACTGGGTCCATGTCAACCTCATGAGGGCCCACAAGGTCCTGCCTCAGGGTTGGTGTGACCCCAAGTCCCAGCAGGCCCCTTAACTCTTTTTAGGGAGGTGCTGGTGACTGGGGGGACGTGTCCCCATGGCACGGGGGGGACGAGAGGCAGGCACAGGAGCAGCAGGATTTTGTGCATGGTTTATCTCAGCCAGAACGAAGAGCGTTGTGGGACGATGCTGGGGAAAAGCCCAAACCGTAGGGTCTCCAACTCAAAAGCACAAACCCAACAAGAGACTCGGTTGGCCGTCGTTGCTTACACAGAGCAGCTGGGAGGAAACTCAGCTGGAAGAGGCACCGTTCTCCTGCGCCCTGGTCCGCGGGGTCCCATCCCTTTCCCAGCTCTCCATAGGTTTGGGGCTGGGCGTGCTCCAACCACGGGTGCTCAGCCCCGGGGGCCACCACGGACCCGCTTCCCATCCTTCAATAAACTCTTCTCTGAAACGTCCAAGGAAACGCCGACGGTCCCTCCGGCCACCGCGCCGGTGACCCCCCCCAGCTCCCCACCCCCCCAGGGCACCTTGGCCCGTGGTCCCTAGCGGGGTCCAGGTCCCCACCACGACGTGGTGGTCCTCGGGATGGTCACACTCAGACCTGCTGGCAGCCAGAGGGACCTTCGCCCAACCCCCGGCTACAGCCAGGTTCCCCCCTAAACCCTTTCCAGGGAGAAGTCACCAGATGCCTCCTTCCTTCAGAAGACCGACGAGACGAAGCCAAAGACACGAGCGGTGGCAGGAGGAGGTGGGGGACAGGGTGGGCAGGGTGGCGAGGCCACGGGAGAC
>NW_008612178.1:0-13597 GCF_000691845.1 Merops nubicus | reverse complement strand
CTCGGGAGCGGCCGCCGCCTCCTCTGTACAGCAAATACATTTACAACTCTGGGGCTCCCCGCGCGGCCCCGGGGCACCGTCCGGCCCGCTGAGAAGCCTCTTATATTTATATGCTAAAATTACAAATACTTCTTCAGTGGTGGCAATATTTACACATATACTCTATTTTACAGCTGTTCAAAAAAAGTGTGCAATTTGAGTCAAACACATTGTGTTTCCTGAAGTCATTGCTTTAAGTTTAATAATACAATCAGCTCCTATTGCACTCATGATTAGAGGGCATGGCCCCTTTCTGTTTTAAGGAGGGTTTTCTTTCTCAGACTTAATCTTGGTTGTGGTAAAAACAACCCAGTGTACAGTTACTGAGTGACATCCGTGTGCATTATTTACAAGCAAGTGAGACCGAGTCTAGAGCAAGAGTTCAAGAGATGTGCTGTAAAATATTGAACAAACGACTGAGGCAGCTGGAGAGAGGAGAGGTGTCACCTGTGAGAAGCACCTGAGGGAAGCAGGCAGTGCTGGAAGAGCTGCTTCGTGGGTCAGTAGCTGGGGCTGCTGCGTGCTGTGAGCTGGCTGAGCACGTGGCTAATGCAAAACTGGTCCTGGCTGACAGAAGGGGAAAACCAACAGCTACTCCTGCTGGGGGTTGTTCCCTTGCACTTCAGACACGGACTGGGTTATTTGGGTGAGGTTGAACAGCCAAGGGATAAGCCAGAGTTCTGTGGTAGGCACAGGGAAGCCTGCAGGAGCCCAGCACTGTCACAGGGCTGCAGCTTTCCTGGCTAGGACTGAAACCAGTTCCCTTAGGAGCATTGGCAGCACCATGCTGGATCCATGCCCAGAACAGGAGAGGGCTGGTGGATGTGTGGGTGCCCAAGCCTCCTGTGGGCTGTGCCCACTGTCCTGCAGCAGCAGGGGCCTGGCACTGCAGCAGTGCCAGCCAGTCACAGCTCAGCGTGGCCTCGTCCCTTCAGTGCCCGTGTGCTGCCTGGGCACACGATGAAGCCACGTGTGCAGCACAGGGGTGGCACGGGGCAGGGAGAGCTCCTGTCCTGGTCTGGGTTAGAACAGAACCTGTTCTGCTCAGTGACTTGACTTTTCAGCCCGGTCTCTTCTCACGGCACTTTCTGAAGTTACTGGCAGATTTTTTTGCAGCCAGTGTCTGCTCCCTGCAGTGGTAACTCCGTGCTGGGAGCTGCTGCTGCAGTGGGGAGGGGGCAGTGCTGGGAGGCTCTTGCTTAGCCTTGCTGCTGGGAAGACAAAGAAGAACACTGCTCAATCTTGTGTGCAGAAAGCAAGGCCTGTGGGAAGGAGCAGACAGGACAGGTGACCCTAAACTGACCAGTGATGGATTCCATCCCATCTACACCACAGTCACTATGAAGCTGAGTGATCACCAGGGTCAAGCCTCTTCTTCAGTGGCTGGTGTCCAAGGAAGACTCTGGATGTTCTGCCTTGGATCCATTGTTCTCGAATCCTGTTCCAGAATCCAGCTTCTGAACCTGGTTCTGTTCTGCTGCTGAGTCCAGCTGGGACTTCCCCAGTGTCTGCTCCTCAGCGTCAGTGGTGACAGAGACGTCATTGCCTGGGGGGGCAGGGGGTGGGACCTACCCCAGGGATGGGGCAGTGGTTGGGCCAACGTTGGGGTTTGTATATATTTCCTTTTATTATTATTAATTAAAGCAGTTTTAGTTTTCCAGCCCTCAGGTCTGTCTCCCTTACTCCCTCCCCCTCGCCCCGGGAAGGGAGCAGGGTTAACAGCACCTCTCCCAGGCCCCGTTCCCCTGGTGGGTGCCGGGCAGGGGTGACGGTGTGACACGGCTGCAGAGCTGCCTGGCAGCCTCTGGGAAGTGAAGGGAGGGCAGTGACTGCCCTGGTGCCTGAGGGGGCAGGTCCATGCCCAGAGGCCTCCAGGACGTGACCTCCCAGGCTCAGCAGGCAGGTTCTGCAGGAGCCATCGGGCTGCTGGCTGCAGAGCGGCCGCGTGGCTCCCAGCGACCTCCCACACAAGGGCTGGAGGGGCCCCGAGGCAGCCTGCTCAGTTCTGAAAGGAGTCATTTTCTTCAGCACAAAAATAAGGGGCAGAGAGTCAGAATGGAGCATCCTGAGGCTGGCAGGCAGGCCAGCTCCTTGTGAGCACTGCTGAGCTGTGGTGTTCCTGCAGTTCTGTCCATTGGCCAGGAGAGCCTGCAAGACCCACAGCCAGCCTGCCAGACCCAACGCCAGGCAGCCAAAATCCCGGCCAGCCTGCCGGCCCCCCAGCCAGCCTGCCAGACCCACAGCCAGGCAAAGGAAGCTGATGCTGCTCAAGCAGTGGAGCTCAGTAGTGGGTTTTTTTGGGTGCTGGTGATCCTGCTGTACAGTTAACCTCTGAGCAAAGCAGGATGCTCAGGGTGCTTTATTGCAATTTTACAGGCTTGTTAAAAAAAAAATAATTTCCACTGTGGTTTCAAATCCCAGTACTGCCTCATAAACACGGGGCAGGGGGAGGCAGTTCAGAAATCTGAATTTAACTTCAGCATTTCAGTTTGATTTTTTGGGTGCTGGTGATCCTGCTGTACAGTTAACCTCTGAGCAAAGCAGGATGCTCAGGGTGCTTTATTGCAATTTTACAGGCTTGTTAAAAAAAAAATAATTTCCACTGTGGTTTCAAATCCCAGTACTGCCTCATAAACACGGGGCAGGGGGAGGCAGTTCAGAAATCTGAATTTAACTTCAGCATTTCAGTTTGAGTTCTGAATTTTTTCCCATCATACTTGATGATAAATTTAACACATTCTCTGCTCGCACTGACAGATTATGAAAGGGTAACAGACAGCAGTTGATATTTATCTTAATCTGACTTAGTTTTAAGATTATTAGAGCTGCCATTTAGTACTAATTTGAAACCATTATCTTTTTGTCTTGTTATGCAACTTGATATGAATAATAAAATACAAAAGAATAAAATGAAGGGTTAAAAATACAAATTTGGGAAACTATCTAAAAATGGCAAAAGGAGACACTGCCTAGTTGGCCATACTGGAGCCCAGCTTAGGGTCCAGTCCTGCTGTCTCCACCCTGTTTTTGGAAGGAACAAGGACGTTCTGCTTGGCTGTGAGGACAAGTGCTGTCTTCCCCCCCCCTGTGCTCAGCTGCTGAGGGCAGCAGTGCTGTTGCCTGCAGGGCACGCTGGATGGTTTCAGGTAGGGAAGCACCCCAGTCCAAGTCAGGAGGAAGTTTTGCTGCTGCATGATCTGCTGTTGGTTTGACTCAGTGGATGAATTCTTGATGCTGGTGAGGAGCAGGTCACGCAAAGCTTGTTGCAGAGACTGGCAGCAATAGGGAAGAAACTGCTTCTAAATGTTTTCTGCCCTTCTTCCTTCCTGATGTGTAAAACAAGCAGTGGGGAATAGTTTCCTCCTGCCTAGAGGCAGAGGGTGCTGGGGACACAGGTAGAGATGACCACAGCCCAAGCCAACAAGGGTGCTTAGGAAAGCTCAGACTGCCCCCAGGAACTGAGAGCTTCCAGCTGTGGAGCCACACAGGGCAGCTGGCAGGGGCTGCACCGACCCACAGGGATACTTCTGGGATCCTGTGATTAAGTTCTGTCTTGTCCAGGGAGTACCATTGTTCAGAGTGGCTATGCAGTCAAGGTTTCCAAATGCAGACAGACCTATTGTCCTATGGAGATTAAGATTGCAGGTACAGAGGTGAGAAGTGGGAGTCCCCTGAGCAAAGTCTCTGCAGCTGCCTCTTCAGCAATGAAGAAAAATAATTCACTGGTAAAGCTCCTGTACCTTGCAAATCGCATCAGAGAACTGGTTTCAGGCTAGCTGAAGCCTCTGGAGAGGTTACAGACAGGTGTGATGCCCATGAGCATGGAACTAGCCTGCTTCTTGCTCCACTGTGCAGCGTGTTGCCTGAGCAGAGAACACAACTCATCTCCGAGACGTTGTCCGGCAGGCCCGGGCAGTGCCCTGTAAGAGAGAACCCTGCAGCATCACTGCCTGGCCAGCACCCCCAGCTGCCTCTGGCACCAATCCTGCTCTAGGGAGAAGTATCACGACCGCCCTGAGGCTCCACAAAGCCCACCAGGCTCCTAGCCCACAGCAGAAAGACCCAGACAGGGGCCACCAGCTTTATGCCGCAGCATCCCCTGCAGCCGCTGCCACCCAGCACGTGGACCTTTCAGGTGGGATGCAGCACAGAGGAGATGGAGCTGAGCTAATGCCAGAGCACATCTCCATCTGCAGGGTGCTGGAGCTCCTGTCACAGCTCAGTGGATGCCTGGGTGAGGCAGCAGATGCAGGTGGTGACGTGTGTGCTGTGGGCACCTGACCCTACCCGAGTCTGCTCCGCTGTGACTCAGGCTGTACACCAAAGGAAGCACAGCCTCAGGCCCAGGAGCCTGCAGCTGCCTGGCTGCATGTCACTGTGGGAACACCCCTCTGACCACACAGAGCTCTGAGTGCTGGCCCTCAGCTCCCAGTAAGGACAGCATCAGCTCTCTACTCTCTAAATGCCAGGCTGCAAAGCTCAGCTGGGACCACGTCCCTCTGGGCTCTTAATTCTGTGCCATTTCACCAGGAGGTGTTAGGATGAAGGGCTCTCAGCTGCCTCTCTGCAGTCCTACTACTCTTATTCAAGACTCAGCAACTCCTGTTCATGTCCAGTAAGACACACTGACAACGGGTTTGAGGTCTTAAGGTACTTCCTGCTGTGGGTGATCCACAAAAGGCAAAATGCATTCTGCTTTAGGCAGTTGCACAGACAAAGATGTAACACCAGGAGAAAGAGTCTCTTGCACAGTCATGAGCACGGCTGTGCACCCAGGAATTAAAGTCTGCCTGGTCCCCATCTCTCTGGAGGGAGGCTGGAACACACTTTCTTCTTTTTTCATATTTCAGGCAATATAGTCACAGTGGGCTATTTTCTACTCCTCTGTGTGTCCAGAAAGATATTTTAGGAGGCAGAGGAGCAGGTATGCAGCAGCACACAAGCACCCTAAGTAGTACAGCAGTCCTCTGAAGCAGATAAGTCAGGAGCTCTGATTTTGTCTCTCCAAGTGTTTTTTTCCTATCTCTGATTGTCCAGTGTGTGCCAGAGGACAACTAGGTGCATTGCCTCAGTCCATTTTTAGCCATAAAGCTAGCTGAAACAAGTCTAGAACAGAATAAGGTATTTCTTTCTTACTGGTGTAGGAAAAGTGTAGAATAGTTCACAAAGGAAACACACTAGACACTGCACCTCTGGGCAGTGCTAATTTAAGACTGGATTTCTCCTAAAAGGTTTAGACTCACTTTGGACACGTTCTCTAGGTTATGTTACTGGGAGGTCAGCTCAGATACTGGCTTCTTGCCTTGTAACTCTCTTTTCTGGGTGGCCCTTGAACTCACATACCTGCTCCTCCACCTGGAGATCCAGTGGTACCTGGGTGTTGGATACAGGCTCCTGCAGCTCCATCTTGGTGGATGGCCTTTTCCCTGGTGTCTCACCCTGTGAGAGGAACTCAGAAGAACCAAACTGTTTTCTTCTGGAACTGGGCACAAAATCTTTGCTTTCATCCTGTGTGAAGGAAAATAAAGAGGGCTGGGACTCAGGGACCATGAAGAGCTCTGGAATAGCACTGGGTCCTGGGTTTGCAGCGTGAGCTGCTGGCCTGAGTCCCTTTGGCAAGGAGGGACTCGGGCCACCAGGTCAGCTCTGGCATGTCCTCACCTCTGTTCTATTTTATAGTGTTTTGCCTTTTTTAAAAAAAAAAAAATAAAAATCTGATCATTTTAGCCCAAGTGCAGTCTTCTGTTCAGCTGAGTGACAAACCTGTGCTCAGGCTGCGTGGCTCACTGGGCCCAGTGTGCCTGTACCCATGGGGATATCCAGCAGAAAATCCCACAATTCTGGGACTGAAGCAGCTTCTTAAGTATTCACTCTGAGTTTTAACTACCATGCTGGGGAGTGGTCAGCAACCTTAATCTCCCATTTTCTTTGCTATGAGGGTGTGATGATGGAGTGTCCAACACCGTTTTCCTGATACAGGCATCTAAAAGGCACTTTTAAACTCACTAATGTTTTCTTGAATGTCTGCAGAGACATTTATGGGCATATACTCTGGGACTCAGACACCTACGGCCTGCCTCAGGGCTGCTGGGGCACCCGTGTCTGCCACGGAGGCTGTGTCCTGCTCTGAGTTGTGGGTGGGGCTGAGGAGTCCCTGTCACCTCCAGCTCCCTGGGGAGATGGCAGGGCTCTTGCTGCTGCTGGCTGGGAACTTCCTTATCCCTGAGTTCCAGCACGCTGGCAGGCGCCGTGATGTCGACCCCAGAAATGAATCCTTGGTTTGTTGTTCCTGGGGAGCACTGGTGTGCTGTGGTGGGGTGCTAGGGCAGCAGGCTGTAGGAGCCAGCGAGGTGGTGGCACAGCCCAGCTGGTCCTGCCAACCTCCCTCCACAGACACCTCAAGTGCAGCCGTCCTGCAGAGCTGCCTGCCCACGGCCTGCCAGTGCCCTGGCACTCACTCCAGCCCTGCAAACCTCCAGCAGCCAAACACCACACCAGAGAAACACTGCCTGCCCTAGGGAAGCCCAGCAGAGGATGGTGTGAGGTGCTGTATGTCCCCGTGTCCCCCGGGTGCCCAGGGAGGCTGGTGCAGCACCAGGGCTCCCCAGGCTGCACACCCCCCACCCACCTGCTGCTGCTCCAGGGGCCTCCCAAAGACCTCCCTGGGCACTCCAAAGAGCTGCTGCCCTCCAGCACAGGTACTGCTGGGAGCTGCTGCCTCTCCAGCACAGGTACTGCTGGGAGCTGCTGCCACCTCCCGTAGCTTCCTCAGGGACATTTGCCTACACCAGTGGCACAAAAACAGAAGGCTCAAAGGGCACTTTGTGCCTTTGCATCTCCTTGCAAGAACTGCTTCCAGGTGCTCAGTTTGGGTCTCTCCTGAAGGGCTGGCTGAGGCAAGGACTGAGCCTCCAGCTTGCTTCAGCCTCAGCCTCCTGCCCTGCTGCAGCAAATGGTCAGACACCAGGAGTACTTAATGGAGGAGAGGAAGATGGATTTTGGCAAACCAGCACAGCCCCTGTGTTTCCCCAGTAGAATTCTTATGGCAATCTCAGACTTTGGATAAAGGAGCTGTAAGAGGCAACAGTGATGCCTTCACAGGAAAACTGAATGTGCAAAGTCAGCATAGATCAGTGCCAAGACTTCTGCCAGAGAAACAGCCACATCTTGAACTGACACACAAATCCCAGAGGAAGCAGACTGCCTGTGGTTTCAGCTGCATTATAAGCCTGAAGACACCTTTCAAAGGCAGATACCTGGGTGTTTCTTCCAAAGGCATATGCAATGCTTTGAGCTGTCCAAACACAATATTTGGTATATCTGCATCTGCAGTCTTAAAGGGTAACTTCATGCTCCTCACTTACAAGCTTAATTTATGATCAAAAATTCAGATTTGTGACTATGAGGTGCCAGGATGATTTAGTTTCAATGTACAGTGATGCCCAACTCAATGCTCAGCAGCTCTGGGTGAACTAAACACACCATCCTTCCCTGGCAGCCACTGCACACACGGGCAAGGCTGAGAGCCAGCTGAGCCACCAGGGATGCCCTGGGTGCCCACGCAGGGGTCAGGCTGCTCTGCCAGGGACACTTCAGCTGCTGCTGTAGGCACAGCACACGACTGCCAACTTTGATCTGACAGTGACCTTGAGACCACAGGCAGAACGTGCTGCAGAGCTGCACTCAGCCCTGGGGGCTGCTACAAAAGAAGGAGGAGTGCCCCCTCCTTAGGGCCCCACGGCCAGGCCAGCGGCCAGCACAGACCTCTCCAGCTGAGACCCAAGGCTCAGGGGGTTGTGAATCCAAACTCCTGGGGTAAAGGGAGCTTTAGGGATGGATCTCCCATTTCCAAAGCACATAAGCTGCTGTTATGCAAAAGGCCAATCTCAGTCACACCAGTTCTGCCTGGAGTCATGAAATAGAAGTACAGACTGCCTGTGACTCTGGCCAGGGAGCACTTTGTAGCATCAGGCAATAGAATCTGCAAAGCAAAGCAAGGGTGCAAACCCTTTGGGGCCAGAGAAGTGGAAGAAAAGTTTTGCAAGTGTAAAACTCCTTTCACACCATTGCTACCTCATCTTTGTCAATGCCAGAGTAATTCAGTTTTGAATCTGTCCTCTCTGCCACCAGCCCTGTCAGATTACCCAGGAGACTGGCAGTGGCACATCAGGAGCAGAGGCAAGAGCTGCAGCAGGAACCAGCATGTGGTTCAATGGACTGGAGGGACACTTGGTGCCAGTGAACTCACTTGGAAGCTGCTGGAGCCTGCGGCACCAGTGGCAAGTATAGTTCACTACATCACTGCCTGCGTGTGTCAGCTCCCAGGAACTTCCCTCACTGTGGTACCAGCCAGGGGAAGAGGAAAGAGCACAGCCACCCCTGTGGCTCTTGCTTCTTTTCAGGTACTGACACAGACCAAGGAAGGAGCAGCCCTGTGTAACCAGCCACCACTCACCTGTTCAGGAGATGCCTGGGAAGCATCTCCAGACTAGACTGTGGTTTCACATGGGGAAACTGTGCAGCTCTTCCTAAAAGAAGCTGTGTATCTACAGCTGCCATGAGAGCTACAGCTCTGCCTGAGGCACATTCCTCTGCTCATTTCCATCATTCTTTCATTACTACGCCAAGTTGACAGTGCCATGCAAAGCCACTCTGGAAAGCTCACCATGTCCTACACAAGCTGTGACCATGTCTTCTCCCGTACAGTTATTGATAAGGCACCATGAGATCCAAGCAGATGGATCCCATTTCAAGTCGTCAAAATGGGTTACTCCACATGAGATGCTCCACTGAAGACAGCAGGAGCTGGGACAGGGCAGTGCCTCAGAAAAAAAGCTGCAAGAATTTCAAATCAAGCACCCTACAACTAGCAGGCAACTTGGAAAACCTCATCAAGTGAAAGAGGAGTGTTTAACACAGGACACTTACAGGTAGCGTGGTCCGGGGCGAGGAAGCAGCCACTGTAAGGTCACCTGCAGAGCTCTTGGGTGTTTGTAGTTCAGATGCACTTAAGTTACTTTTGGTCCGTCGTGATCCCAGCTCAGGGGTACTCCAGGAATTAGCTGTGGCACTGGTCCTTGCTGAGGTCTGGTCCAGGGAGTTTGTTCTTGCACTGTTCCCTTCCATTTCTGACAGGTCCACTGAGGACCCACACATGTTTGTAGTACTGGAAGCTGCACTCTTCTCCACTTTGGTTTGAGAGTCCTCTAGGGAGTGTAAGCCTTGTCTTGTTCTCCAAGAACTTCTCACAGTGACGTGTTTTGATTCAGATGCAGCTGCCTCTGAAGAGCCATAGCTCTTCCAGCTGACTGTCTCCAAAGGCTCACTGTTCCTCTCCACCAGTTCAGAAGTCTTTATCATAATGCTGCTTCTGGAGACCACTGTTTCTGCTTTACTCCTTGGTGCTGCCTCTCCAGTTCTGTCAGTCTCTGATAATTTTAGAGCGCTTTTATTAATCGATATCTCTAAAGGTGTGGGAAGATTGTTTGTTATTGGTGAAGGCTCATTTGGAGCAACTCTGATGTTGCTGGTGGTAACATGCCTTTCCTTTGCTGCTGCATCTGCACTGGTCCTTGGGGCTGACGGCTCAGAAGGGAAGATTGTGATGCTGCTTGTCATTTTATTTGTTACCATTTTAAGAACAGACTTCTGTTTTTCTGACTCTGCCTCAGGAGCAGCCCCTCCCATGACTGCCTTCATATCCCTTTCAACAATTGCAGGTTTAATGACTGCTTTTGATCTCAGAGCCTCTCTCGGGCTGAACGACCTTCTGGATTTAAATCCTCCAGAGCTGGCATCTAGTGGTTTTACACACTTGGTGGAGTCTTCTTCATTTACAGTGCTTTTGTCATTTTCAAAAACTGATGCTCTAAGAACTCCCCTAGAATTAGAGAACTGCTTGGAACTGACTTTCTTTCTTGTCTCCAAATCTGACTGAGAGGTTGATTTTTTGCTTCTTCCAGATTCATCATCTGAATTAAGTTTTTCCTGGTTATTCTGGGTGATTTTGGACTCTGTTTTTAAACCAGAATTGACATGATCTGCTGTCGAAGACTGTTCCTTGTCTTCTTTATCAAGACCTGTGAGAATCTGCAGAATGTCCTCCTGACTCCTGGAGCGATGGTAACGCTTTGTTAGCGTTGAGGCTTTTGCACTTTCAAGGGATGTATCTACAATTTCTTTTTCCTGTGAAATTATTGCTCTTTTAGCCCTCCCCTCTGAGTGCTGTCTGTGTGATGCAGCAAGAGCGTTCGTGGTTTCTGCTTTAGAGCCAGTGGAGTCTGACACGGACAAGTGGGAGGAGAAGTGGGACCTGTATGCCAGGGCTGTGCCGTTGGAGGAGTGGCTGCCCCTCGTGAGCACATCCCCTGGGCAGTCACTGACTTCTGCCTGAGCCGTTCTCAGCTTCTCAGCCAAGGACGCCACCGATTCTCCTCTGCTTGACTTTTCCTCCCGTGTGTCAGCACCGGTTTGGCAGTTGCCACGGAGCACATGAGATGGCTTTTCAGCCTTGGATCTCAGGCCCGGGTCACCAACAGGTTTGGAAGATGCTTTCCAAGATTTCTGCTCCTGTGCAGCAGGAGGATATCGACTGAGGACAGACGGCTGCTCTTTTGATCTCTTCCCCTCATTCTGCACGACACAGCCTTCCCTCTGACCAGAGGAAAAAGTGGAAACTGAAGATTTCTCTTCCAGTCTTTTTGTATCTGCCACAGCAGTGTCTGAAAGGGCAGATGCACCAGATGCTTTTCCTGCTTTTCTGTTCATTAAGCTCGGGCTGGGCACCTGCCTAGCACTGTGGCTGTAGCTGTCGTTACTCACAGAGAGGTCTCTGTTCCTTGCTCGTTCCCGGCGCTGCTGAGGTGAGAGCTCCCTGGGCTTGTGCTTGGCAGCTGTCAGGTCAGCTGTGGCCCCTCTGTATTTAGGTCTGTCGTGTTTTCCCCTGCTAGAAAAGCTTGTGTCTTCATTTTCAGCCTCTCCGTTCTCCAGATCTTTCTGCTTTTTTATTTGCATTTTTATTTCTTCTAGCTGACCCGTTAAGAGTTTGTTTTTATTCTGTTCACTCAAGTAACTGTCCTGCAGGTCATTGTTTTTGGCTCTCATTTTTTTAAGTTCTTCTTCTAAAGATTCAAAACGCTTGATCTGAGTTTTAAGTTTCTCAATTTCTTGGGTGAGATCTTTCACTTTGTTGTCTTCCTGATTTTTATTCTTTTGGTTTTCTGATTTATTCCTGGTTTCATTTTCTACATGTTTCAGGTAATCCATACTTCCCTTCCTCCTGGTCTCCTTGGAGGGCAATGCAGAAGTCAAGTCATCTTCAATTCTCAAATCATTTCGGTCCAGGAGATTATTTGATGACCTTTCTAGCAAATTGGATGCATTTCTAGTCTGATCTGCCCTATTTAGTTTATTGTTTTGTTCTAGTTTCTGTGTCAGCTCCTGGATTATTTTTTCATTCTGCTTTTCTCTTTCATTAAAATGTTTCCTTTCTGTGATAAAGCTCAGTGCTAATGATTTCAGTTTTTCTAACTCGCCCGTTAAGCTCTGCTCAGTTTTATCCAGCCTGTCCTCAGATGCTTCCAGTTCTTTCACTTTCACCCTAAGTATTTCTAATTCTGTAGATATCTTTTTGGTCAAGTTCTTTTCTTCATTGAGGCTAAGACACAGCTGCGTGCAGTCGTTCTTGCTCCTGCCGAAGGCCTCCTCCAGCTTCTCCAGCTCTGCCATTCTCCTTTGAAGGTGTTCAATCTCTGACTTCAGCTCTCGGGTGAGGCTCTCTTCCTCTTCAAGTTTTTCTTTCATTAACCGGCAAAGCTCTTCAGCCTTCCTAATTTCTTCATCCTTCCCTTCAATCTTCAGCACTCTTTTCCGCAGGGCTTCCACGTCAGCCAGCATGCTGGAGTTGCTGCCTTCTGCCTGGATAACTTTGTCCTGCAGTTCAAGCAGCTCATCCTCTGCTTTCTGTAGATTTTTGGTTGCTTCCTCCAGTTCATCAAGGCGGCGACTGAGACTTTGCAATTTGAATCGTAGGTGCCGATTTGAGGTTTCCTTGTAACCTGTGAATTCTGCCATGTTTATGTGTTATTCCTTGTAGGTGAAAGCTTTGCTTGGGTGTGGCCTTCAACACCTTGTGTATTCCTGGTACCTTACTGTTTCTCTGAACAGGGGTAATCTCACCCTGAAAGAAAAAACGCATAAAATCAATATAAGAGTTCAGAATATAAATATTCCTACTGTATGCATTTAACCTATACATGTTTATACAAATAACTTTTTAATGAAACACATTTCTGAGTACTAAATTAGAAGAAATGACACTGTGGAGAAGAGCCACAGCCCATTTACTTTGTCTATAGAGAATTTCTAAAAATAGCCTGTTCCAAATAGCTGAGGGAAGGAAGTGCTCTCCTCTGCTGGTCTGCACAAGTGGCGTGTGTGCAACCTCACCCCAGTGCTCAGCAGTCAGCACAAGCTGCCCCTGTGCAAGCTCTTAGGCTGTGAAGGTTCATACAGATGCAGGACTTGAGTCCGTGTACACGGACGTGCCCAAGCAGCAGACACCTCTTCAGCACTGCACCCGTCTTCTGAAGATGCCTTAGAGATGAAGATTCAGGGAAAATAAATAAGACTTAAAAACTAGAAAATGCAGCCCCTAGACATTTGGGGGCCAGTGAGGAGAGGGCAAGACCCCCACACCCAGCTCACAGATGGAGGGTGTGAGAGCTGCTGCCAGTCAGCACTGCCTATCGCTGCCAGTATTTCTCCTGCAAGCTGCTCAGCAGAAATCTTTGCTAGGGTTGCAGTCACATTCTGAAGATACTGTGCCAATGGAGTTTCAAGTCTCTCCCTCCTGTTTCAAAAGCTGTCATTGCCCTCAGCTGCCACCCACTCGCCCACCCAGGAGATGAGCAGGAGCAAACACACCTCTCCTTGCTGCCACTGAGAGCACCAACTGTAACACACAGGCACAGGCACATTCTGGCACGCTAAATGTAGATCTCTTCTCAGCCTAGCTCAGAGGCAAGCTGAGCTCCTGCGCTTGGCAGGGAGTAGGAGGGAAGGGACCTGAGCAGGTCAGAATGGCTGCTGGAGGATCTGCAGTCCCTCTCAGCATTAGCACTGCCCTGTCCTGGGCCTGGGGCAGCTCCCACCCCTTGCAAGTGCTGCTGCAAACCTGAGGGGGATATGGGGAGTGACTGCAGCTCTTTGACCTGTGCCCTTGTAGCAGGACTTGGCCTCCAGCACTTCTGTGGAGCTCCCTGAAGAGGAAGCGCTGCAGAGCTCCCCAGTTCCCAGTGCCAAGGAGTGCAGAACAGGACGGAGGGAGAGACTGCAGGAGCCCAGTGGGAAGCCCCTGGCGGAGAGAGATGAGTTTCCTGCCGTGCAGGGGGGACAGGCCTGCCAAGAGACACCCACCACACCCCAGGTCCTGAGGGGCCTCCTTCGCTCTGGGGCGTCACTGACCTCGGGTGGCCTCCTGCACCTCAGGCCGTTGAAACCAGCACTGGGAAGAACACCCAGAGAGAAACCTCAGCAGCCTCGAGCCCAGCCCCCCCTC
>NW_008612177.1:0-207 GCF_000691845.1 Merops nubicus | reverse complement strand
TGTCACCATTGTGTCACCACCACATCACCATTGTATCACTATCATGTCACCATTGTGTCACCATCATGTCACCACTCCATCACCATCATGTCACCACTCCATCACCACCGTGTCACCACCGTGTCACCACCGTGTCACCAGTGCATCACCACAACATCACCACCATGTCACCATCGCATCAACATCGTGTCACCACCGTGTCACAAC
>NW_008612176.1:0-1186 GCF_000691845.1 Merops nubicus | reverse complement strand
GCCGTGGGATTTGGGGCCAAAAACCCCTTTTCAGGCACTCTGGGGAGAGCTGCTCAAAAACAGCCACTTTGGGAACCCATGGACCAAAATCCGGCGTTTTCAGCCCGTTTTTCCCCGGGAAGGGGGGAGAGAGGAAGGTGGAAAAGCTGCCCCAGGGCCCCACCCTCATTTTTGGGGTTAAAAACCCCTTTTTAACAGTTTCCCTGAGAAAAAACCCATCAATTTTAGCAGGAAAACCGATTTGGGGTGTGAGTGGTGATTTTTTTCACTAAAAATGAACCAAAATGGCCATTTTTGGGAGGGTGGGACCATTTCAAGCTCTTTGGGGGCTTCGGGGTAATTTTTCGAGGTGCTTTTGTCACAATTCCTGCCCAACTTTCACAATTCCCACCCAAATTTCCCCCAGAACGGCTCATTCCGAGCTATTTGTGGCCGTGTTAACAAAAATCACCATTTTGGGCGTTTTGGGGCAATTTTGAACCATTTGGGGACTTGAAAAGTGGTTTTTTTAAGTCGTTTGGTCCCAATTTCCCCCCTGGATTTCCTCAGCGTTGGCAAATCGGCCGTTTTTCCCTTTTTTTACCCAAAAAACCGCCAATTTTGGGTCTTTTTGAGCTGTTTTTGAGCTTTAATGGGAATTTTGCCCCATTTTGGGGCTTTTTCAGTGTTTTTGGAGGGTGCTCAGAACAGGGGGAGGAGCTGAGAACGTTTCAGGGTTTAAAAACTGCAATTTTGGGGTTTTTTTAGCCACATATTGCCTGTTTTAAAGTGATTTTAGCTTTTTTTTAGCACCAATGCACCCACTTTAAAACATTTTTGTCTCTTTTAGCAACAATTTGACCATTTTAAACCAATTTTGTTTAATTTTTAATGATAATTCATCTGTTTTAAGACAATTTTAGGTGTTTTTAGTGGACATCTGATTATTTTAAAGTAGTTTTGACCTTTTTTTAATGACAATTCAGGTGTTTTAGGGCAAATTTTACTTTTTTTAGTGACAATTCAAGTCCTTTAGGGCAATTTTAGTTATTTTTGTGATCATTCTGCTGTTTTAAGGCAATTTTGGTTCTTTTTAGTGAAAATTTCACCCCTTTAAACCAATTCCATCATTTTTTAGTGACAGTTCTGCTGGTTTTGGGTCCTTTTTAGCACCATTTTGTCCATTTTAAACCAATTTTGGGGCTTT
>NW_008612175.1:60955-73225 GCF_000691845.1 Merops nubicus | reverse complement strand
CCTGACGGGTGGGGGATGTGGGGAATGACGGTGCTGAAGCCTCCCTGGCTGCCCGAACCATTGCTCGACCCTCCTCGCCCGACCCTGCGAGGTCTACGGGGTGATAGACTCCTGGGAAGAGGAGAACTGGCTCATCCCTCAAAAAACTGCAGTGTCAAGACTAGTTCTGGCTTTTCTGATTACAAAAAAGCTTGTGGAAGAAGCATTTAAACGTACTCTACATCCAGTGCTGAGAAAGGGTTTCAAATAGGGGAGGGAGAGGGACACAGGGCTCATGCAACAGGAACAGCCTGGGCGCTGCCCAAGGCCTGGATAGGGCTGGGCTCCACTGAAGGTCCTGAGAAGCTCCCAGAGAGGGTTACAAATGGATGTTCTCCTCCAGAGGCCTCAGTGTAGCTCTTTTATCTCAATCCTGAGCCCTGCCTTGCCCAGAGGTTGGCTCATGGTGTCTGTTTCTGTTCCATGGCCCCACCAGCGACTGCAGTGTGTTCTAGCTCCGATTCCGGGTTTCTCAGCTGTGCTCACATCTAGACACTTGCAAACCCAAGCATCAGTGTAAAGACACAGCATCTTTCCATGTTAATAAGTCAGAAGTGTGAACAGACCAGGTATTTGTGGTTTTAGCTCCAGAACTGCAGAAGCAGAAAAGATATGACTTCTGTTCCACCTTCAGATGAAGTTTTCTTGATTATGTCATCTACCTTGCAGAAGTGCTGACACAAGTGGCAGCAAGGAGGCACAGGACAAGCAACTGTCTGACTGACTTCAAAGTTGCTTTATAGAAGGTATCCCTAATTCCTACTGTTTTCCCTTCATTTCCCCCCATTTCCAGAACTCCCTTCCTGTGGCCATGCCTGATGCATCTTCCTCACCCTCACTGAGCAATTTTCTAGCAGGGTGCTTGGAGGGAAAATGGGGCACATCTCCCTCTACACCGTGGCCATTCTGGGGCTGTCTGCCTTGAGGCTGGGTTCTGCTGTGGTATGCTGCCTCCTCAGCCTCGGTGGCCAGAGCTGGTATGTGGCCAGGACCCCCACGTCCTCCCCTGACACACAGGGCTGGGGTCAGAGGTGGGCTGGGACACCCACGTTGTGAGCAGCTCCAGCACATGACAGTGGAGTGCTCAGGGAGAGGAAAGAGAGAGCAGCTGGAAGCCAGGGAGAAGAACTACATCCAGGACTAATGTGTAAGCTAATTCACCCCTGAGCCACAAAAAAGGCCTTTTTGGTGTTTTTTTCTCATTGAGGTGACTGAGCACAGGAGACTTATTGCTGGTTTTCCAGCTGAAGCTCAGCCACAAAGACAGAGCACATCTGCAGCTGCCTCCTGTCCTGCACAGTGGAAGAAGTGATGCGTTCAAACCTCTTGGAAGGCTCTTGGAGATTTACAGATAGAAAGCTGCCTTGTAAAAATTTCAGTGTCTAAAAACAAGTTTCCCAAGTGCACAGAGCCATTTTGCGGAGATAAAGCATCTCATTTCAGCCACCAGTAATATGAAATATAAACTAAGAAGCCAACTTTGAGTTCTGGGTCTATTTACTCAAATCCATGTACTTAGACAGTACATTTTGCTTTCTGCTACACAATATATTATCTAAGCCAAATCTTAGGTTTGTTTTTAAAGTTAATACCGAAAAAGGGAGAAAACAACAAAAAAAAAGATACCTTGGCAAACACAGTCTTGACATAAATGGGCAGGTCTCCATGGGGACTTCCATAACCCCCTACAATACTAAATCCCAGTCCATCAGAGCCTTTCTCCAAAGTAATAATCTTAGGCTGAGGTGCTCTGAAAACACAATAAATACCACTTAGAATAGCAATGTCTATCTCTGGGGACTTTATGCAGAAGGAACACTTACAGAGAAATGTATCTATCAAGAAGTTTTTCATAGTCACAAATGATGCCTCCTGCCCTTGCAGTGAAACACACTCCTGTGCAGCCCCGAGCTCAAACGCTGCACTTCAGCTCCTCACTTTGAAAATACTTATTTTGAATAAGGGCTCAACGAGAGCACTTCTCTCAGATGCAGAAGTGAGACTCCCCCCGTCTGCAGCCACTGCACGTGTGGAGAGTTTGCTTTCTTATTGCCCACGCTGTCACCTTTAGTCTGCTCAAGTGGCAACTGCCAGAGTTTCCTTACAGCATGCTTTTATTTATGGCTTCAGAGGACTGAGTCTAATAGGCTGCGTGTAGCCAGGGACACTCGCGTTTGGAGTCAGCTCTTCGGGCTGTTTTCCAACAACCTGTATGTGATGTACACCCCTGTGCCTTGTAACCCGGGGGCTGACTCCAGACAGCCCCTTGCTCAGAGCCTGAGCTGCTCTGCAGGGGCTTTTACTGTCTACCCTGAGTAGAGGAAGATTTTTGGTGGAATACAGACCACTATATATCCATCTCAAATTTGAAAAAGTCATTTCTATGTGTTTAGAAAGAATTACTGTGGACAACTTTGGTATCTTCCATTTAGGTGTAGCCTATGATGAAGAACATCCAGACACTTCTTTAGGACAGCATATATGCATACACCTACCAACTTCTGCCTCATATTTTCCCATTCAAATTTCCCTCACTATTTTGACACAAAAAGAGAGTACAAATCCTTTTGTGAAGTAAGCAATTCTCCTTTGAGAGCAGCAATAAAAACAACATCTCGCATTGTAAGGCTAGAGAATGCAGCATAAATAGCTTAACTTTAA
This sequence comes from Merops nubicus, assembly GCF_000691845.1. NCBI lineage: Eukaryota > Metazoa > Chordata > Aves > Coraciiformes > Meropidae > Merops > Merops nubicus. The sequence continues at coordinate 70,525 of NW_008612175.1, read as the reverse complement.
CTTTTCTACCCCAAAACTCCTGAGCTAGGGCAGCAACTTGTGTTTCAGCTTCTTAAAATAAATATAATGAATCAGAACAAGAAAATGAAGAACATAATGAAGCTAATGAACCAAAATGAAGATCAAATGAATTTCAAAATGATAACTGGAATGCTATCAGCTGCCCTAAAAAGCACATGATGGAGAATGACACATGGTCATGGGAGGGCTAGATCTCTAACTTCCATCACCATACAGAAGTGCTATAAGTAGAAAATTTTAAGATCAGCCTTTTTTTTTTTTTATTAATTGCAAAGTTAAAAAGATTCAGAAGACAAAGAAAGTTCTGGGATGTGTTTTCAAACATTTCTGATACCAGCTTTTTAACACCTCTTGCCTTAATCTGCCAATGAGAAATTATTTCAAATTGCTATGATCATAATTCAGTTCAGGCAAGGAAGCCAAGAGACAAGGGCAGAACTATCATGTCAGCCTAACACTTTAGAAAAGAAAGGAGGCAATTTTTTTTTGTAAAATGTCCAGAACTATTGCTTGTAAACACATTTTATGCTTATTTACTCAAGCAATTTCTGTCACCAGGTGAAGATGGACACGAGTCCATAATCAGCTTGGAGAAAGTCACAGTTTTCGTTTTAAAGGTGATGGAAAATTAAGAGACACAAGCATTGGGAGAGACCTCCTTCACCACCCCAGGCTTTTCCCTCACGGAGAAATCCACTTCAGCTATGGAGAGTAAGCACAGACTTACTCGGGGTCTTCAGAGGGATGCTCAGAAGAAGAGTTCAGGTTGCACCCCGCAGACATGCTCTCCAGCTGGGTGGCAATGGCACTGATGTTGGTATCAGCCACGACCTACACAGAAGGATGCAATTAAATACTTTGTCCACTTCATATCACAGACATCTTGGGTAATTATGTAGAAAATAACCAATACATTAGCAAGTCGGTTGTTTTTTTTTTCAAAGCAATTTTCAAGTGGAAATGAATTCAAGTCCTTATTTATTAAACGTCCTACCAATTCAATATTTTCTAATAATAGAGTTTACTGGGGGTTAAATGCAAACTTTTCTCTGAAACTTTCTCTTGACTTTACACAACTGTCACTCAGATGCTGAGCAGAGGATAACAGTCTTTCTGGACAACCCAGAGAAAGAGGTTATTTTGCCAAAGAAAGAGGTACATCGCAGAGTCAACACGAGGTGTCCAGGATGGGGCTTGAAGGGAAAGGTCTCCCACAGAGAGCATCCTGGCCTTTACAGAGATCCAAGGGACCATGTGGCAAAGGCCCTGAAATATCTCAGATTGGTTGGTTTGCTGCACAGGGGAGAAATAAATCCTTGGTTTCAACTAACTACAACTTCCAGCGTGAATCCACCAAACGACACTCTTAAACTTCCCAATTCTGGCTCCCGCAGGGCTCTGAAACCATTGTGAACTACCACCACGCAGTAATTAATAGAGTTAATGACATTTTGACAGGTTGTGGGGCTGCAGTCTTGTTCAGGCTTTAAAGCAACTGTTGTGTAGGTCAGGTACAAAGCCAGCTATGGCTGGCTTGAGAAGACATTCCATGCTAGTTTTCTAATCTTTGCTTTTTCTGCAAAAAAAAAAACCAACCTGAGGAAAAGTATTTACAACTGAGAGGACACCAGTTTCCTAACAACTCCATGCTGTGCTTATCCCCCAACCCCATCTCCTTGTGATGAGATATTCTTCTCTGCTTGATGTTTACTGCACAGTGAGTTCAGCTCAGAGACGGTGTGAAATACCCAGTAGGGTTATTTGCAATATTTCCTCTAGCTATCCATGGCTTTTTTTAATCAAAATTAACAGGTACTTTTTCCACTCCTTGCTGTCAGCATGGCTTAAGGGAAATGTACCTTTTTGAAAGAAAAAAATCCATTCTATAAATCCCCCCGTTTTAAATGAATGCTCACAATTCTTCCACAATATTTCCCTCTTCCTAATCACTTGGAGCCAAGAGGGTGGTAGCATTTTCCTGGAAGGCAGATTAGTTCTCATGCAGATTCTGCATCCCAGGACTCAGGTTCTCAGATGCCCTAAATGAAGGGGTCCAGCACACAAGATAGTTGCACCTGGCTCAGCCAGCAAAGGCACCATTAAGTTTTCCTTCCCATTGCCATAGAGGAGAGAGAGCCAGCCAGTATTTGTCGTATTTTGTTGTTAAATAAAACGAGGGCAAAATAAATTATATTCAAAAATCTTGAGTTGGCAGTAAGAACGTATCAGAGTTCAACAACCTTGTAAAAAAGCTTCCCCTTATCTCATTACTACACCTGCAGAAAAGAAATTAAATTAAGCCAAAGCATCAAAACAGCCGAAAGGGATGATTGTTCCCCTGAGACCCTAATCTCCCCTTTGCAAACAGCATTTGCAAACTCCTTTCCCATCCTCCCCAGGACGGAGGGATAATAAGCCTTTCCACACCACTGAACCCAATTATCTGACCTTTCAAAGCAGTTTGCCATGAAGTGGTCTAACTTGATAATAAATAGAATTACTTAATGACACATCAGTCATGATTATCACAGCGATAGGATTATTCCAATTAGATTGTTTTAATAATAATAATAAACAAATAAAGGAATCTGGGGATGGAGAAGTACCTGTGGTCAGCACATGAGGTAACTGAATCACCACACCACTCCCTGCTGGTAGTAAAATACAACATCCCACCTTCACCTAACAGATTTTCAAGAGAGAAAAAATAGACTCTATTCTATCAGAATAAACCTGTATCCCCTGTAAAAAGTATTAAGCCCATTCTGAGCTAGACAGCAAAAACGCAGAAAAAAAACCCTGTCCAGTGGCAAGCATGAAGACATTTCTAGAAGAACCTCTTTGTTTGTGGGAGTGACCAACTGTCAGGATGCTTCACCAGGAATATTTTTAAATACCCGATGAGGTGGAATATGCTCTATTACAGCTTTCAACATTAGCAATTTTGGGTTCTGCAGCAAGCTTTCATTTTCTATTCAGGGAACACAGTTGACACGAGAAGTGAAATTACTCTACATTAGTAACAATATGATAACTATAATTTCACAGAAGATCCTCAGCTGGTGTATAGCTCTGTATTTCCTTTGACTTCAATGGAACTACACAAATGCCATCTGCTCTGGAACTGGCTCATCACTTAGCAGGTCAGCAGTTCATGGACAGACAAAACGAATAAGCAAGTCTAAAACTAAGTTTATTATCATTTAATTTCCTTTATTTTTTCCTTTTTTACTTCCCCTCCATTTTTTATAGTCACATTTGTGTTGCAATGCAAGCAAGAAGCTTGCAAAACTCTCTCAAGATGCAGTCCAATCCAATATGCTGTGATGATCAAGAAAATTAGCTTGGATTTTAGTGGTATGGCTTAAGCTTGTTTTCCAATTGTTACAATAATTCTCCAAATGAGTAGTATTCTGAATTCTCTCTGGCAAGTATTTTTTCGCATTTCTTTGTGTAAACATAAAAATAAAGATTAATATACTGGCAAGCAGCAATCAGAACCAAAGTGGCAGAACACGTCTTCCTTTTAGCTAGCATATAAACATGGCAGGGATAACACTATTTTCTCTCTTGAGTGTTATTATTCATTACCTGTAGAATAATCAACTCTAGGCAGCACTGTTTTAATGATGATGCTATCATTTTTACTAACTGCTGCCAGCATTTCTTTCTTCTCCCCTTTTCAAGAACAAGGAAATGAACACTGTGGGCAGTTTGGTCACTGTCTAGTTACAGGCATGTGCACACACACACACACACACACACACACTTTCTTGTTTCCAGTTAACTTCAAATTAAAAAACAAGAACAACCTGGAAGCTTGTTGATTTATCATGTGTAGCAACAAGTTATTTTGTTCTCTTTGTTAGGCTTTTATATACTCGTGCTCACAGCCTGTATGAATGGCAATAAAGAATTTTTGAATGAATATTATTTCTTGCTTTCATTCTGTGTAATTCCCATCAGCAAGCACCCTGCAATTCTGTGATGCCTTGTGCCAGTGATGCTCAGGGTTTGGTTTTTTTTCTCCTGAATGCCATTTATCTACCCTCATGCAGCTGCATGTTCAATTTATCACCATACCTGCAGGATAATGCTCCCATAAGCATTCTTTAGTAGATTAACTGCATCTGCATGAGACAGCCCATCCAAAGGTTGCCCATTAATACTGACAATCCGATCTCCAACCTAAAAGTACAACAGTAATGGAAAATTACTAGCATTAGGGAAAATTAAAATTAAGAATGCTTAAAATTCCTCATGAACTTGGCACAGCACAGTCATGCTTCTCTTTTGCAGGATCCCTTTTGTAAGAATTCTGCATTGCTAGTGATCATTTACCATTCTTCAGAGCAAGTACAATATGTTTTTTTTTTTAAATAACAATGTGATCAGAGAAACAAAGATGAGTTGCATTTTACTATTTCCATTTGCAAGCAGAGAGTGAGATTTCCAGTTCCTGTCCTCCCATCCAAAAATGATTCATCTGTGTCTGTATGTGCAGACAAGTTCGTATTCCTACAGACTATGTATGCACATGCTGAATGCACTATAGGCAAGCAGGCACTTCAGATATTAATCTAATTAACCTTGATGATTTCTTCTTATTGTACTTAAAAATGATCTTGACCCTGGCACTCAGGGCTGTTGTGTAATTCTGTGAGAGATGTGGCATGGAAGGAGCAGCAGGTATTAAGGAATCTCATTGGCATATGCACCTGCATAATAAATTCTTTTCGGTACTAATGATTCCTTGAAACTCTTTCCAAAACTGAAAGTGTTCACCTTGGTCATTCCTGGAAATCTACACATCCTGTGGGTCTGATACAAGCACCTTGTTTTGGCACTTCTTTATCAGCTGTAAGATCAAACAGCTTCTGATCTGGTTCCTACCTGCTCTGATGCCCAGTCCACAGTCCCCCAAAGATCTGGGGTTCCCAGAGAGCTGCTGCTGCCCTCCCTGGGTCTGGATGGACACAGACATTCAAAGACCACTGCAAATGCATTTGTAGTCTTTCTCTTAAACTCACTTTTCCAACGTGGGCAACAATTGCCTTTATCCCAAGACGCAATATAATTTAAAAGGGAAGAGAAGGGCAGGTTTCATTTTTGGATTTTTTTTTCGTTTTGTTTTTATATAAAAAAAAGCAGAGTAGTCCATGAGATGTTATCAAAGTGATGGCATATGCAAAACTGCTTGAGGCTTCTCTCTGGGACATGTGGCAGATGAAACAGGAAATATGAAAGGACCCATCTACTCACTCTGAGTCTTTGGGTACGTGCAGCCACACCACTGGCTTGAATCATAGCAATGAAGATGGGAATATCTCCTAATGGGCTTCCCTTCCCTCCTGCTATACTGATACCAAGTGCATCATTTGGTCCCTGAAACAAAGCAAAAAAAACCAACATGTGCAACTGGAGCAACTTGTAGAAGTCAATGTTCAGGGTACAGCAATAACTGAGTCATTTGATTTATGGAACAGGGAGAAAATAGATTGGTTTGACAGACACACACATCCTCACACGCGCGGGTGCCACTGCACAGGCACACATCCAACAACCCACTGCAAACGTAAATAATGCAATTTTACTTCAGAGAAATGCTATAAAAATTAACAACTTCAGTTAAAGGTGTCAGCTTTTGGAATGGATAGAAAATAACTCACTGACCCTTGTTATCTCCACAGTCCTTGGGCCCGTATCTGCTCCTACTAATAAAGAAACAAACAATTAGCCTCTGTAATTAAGAGATAATATAATTAAGAGATAACACTGTCAGGTGACAACGGTCCCTTGCTGCCTAGTCAGAGTTATCACCAAACAGAAAGGGAGGGAGCCTTCCTGTGCCAAACAGGGCTGTGCAGCTCCTGTGAGGAGGAGGGGATTTCTGTTGCACCCCGCGATGAGGACGGGTGTCACCGCTCCGCCTGACGAGTGTCACCCTGACTCCCACTGTAGCACAGTCGCTGCTCGCCACCATCTACTCCACAGCAGTGTCCTGATGGCCTGAAGAAAAGCCCTGCTGTTCATTTGGCTCAAAGACTGGCTTATTATTCATTAATCAGTGTCACCACCACAAAGAGTACAGCACAGAGCTGGTCTGAGACTGTTGAGATTTCATTGGCTTCCTCTCCTGATTTGTGCTGTATTTGTAAATAATAGACACCCAGGAAGTTTGGCTGATATATATCTAGCCATGGGACATTTAAAAGTAGTCAAAGTGTATATTAAAATAAAGACAAATAAAGGGACACTTCAAGGGAACTATTGGAACTGGGATTAAACAGCCTAACAAGCTGATGGTGTAGTCAGGCCCTGGGCTCTGCTAATCAACCCCTAATTCTATCAGCTTCAATTAGAATCATAGGATGTATTGGGTTGGGAGGGACCATTAAAGGCCATCTAGTCCAACCCTGCTACAATAAGCAGGGACATCTCTAACTAGGTCAGGTTGCTCAGAGCCCCATCAAGCCTGACCTTGAATGTTTCCAGGGATGGGGCCTCCACCACTTCTCTGGGTAATTTGTCCCAGTGATCAACCACCCTCATATTAAAGAACTTTTTCCTAATGTCTAACCTAAATCTACCCTTTTCTAGCTTAAAACTATCACCCTTGTCCTGTTGCTACAAGCCTTTGGGAACAGATCTTCCCCTGAGTTCTTATAGGCCCCTTTCAGGTATTGGAAGGCCGTTATAATTAAACTATTGCAAATTAAACTATTTCAAGAACATTTTAGAAGGCAGGCAGAATTAGTCCCTCTTGAAAGCTAAAGATTCTTAACACCACACATCAGCACTCTCATGGACATGCACGTGTTCTTGTGCAGACACCTGCTCTGAGTGCCCGAGGCAGGGCTGCTGAGCTGCTGTGAGGTCTGTGGCAGCACAGGCCCAGGATGCCACATTGGCACCCTCAGCACTGCAGGGCCCATCAGAATGGCACAAAGAAGGCTGTCCAAAAAGCTCCACAGCTCCTCCAGCTCGTGGCAACTGGCAGAAGAAAGTTCTTTTGCTTCTGGCCGCAGTGAGATGTGAGCGAATGCTGATGGCTCCCGGGGCAGGTCCATCCACACAAACGTGCAGGCTCTCCACAAGCTACTGCAGGCTGCAGATTTAGCACTTGCCAAATCTGCAAGTTGCAAACTGGGCACTGTGACTTTCTCATTACAGAACACCCCTTTATGCACTCAGGAGAACAAAGATATAAATGAAGTGGTGGCAGCTTTATTCCCTGAGAAAACTGTTTCTAATGCGAGAAGCTTGCCTGTGCTGAGGCTCCGACAAGGACGTCGGGGAATAGCAGGGCACAGGAATTCTGCACTTAAAATAGAGCAGCCATTTCTCTTCTAATAGACATAAAAATAATGTCATCTGCTGCAAAGTGTTCAGGTCTTAAAACATCAGTGGTACGTCTTCTGGGAGGCTGAGTAGGAAAACCAGATTCAAGTGTTCAGTCTTGCTTTTAAACCAGCACAAATATAAAGCAAATACCACACAGCTATTCTGACAGCCACCCGGGTTATACCTGAGTTCCTCTGGGACACATCTGCTGAAGATCTTTTCGTGCTGACAAAATTCTGTAAGGTAGAGAGGACCGGAGCAAGCGTAGGGTGGAAGTGGCTATGGACACTCTGTTGGCTCGCCTGAAGTTAGAAATAAATCAAAACCTGTGAGTCAAACCCAAACGTTATCTCTAAACCAGTTCCTGCACCATACAGGTCCAGCTGTGCTCTGTGCCAACCAGACTGGAAATACCACTTTGGCCACGCAAGTGCAAACCCCTCCAACTTCACTTCCAAAGGGGGCACCTACCACACTCTGTCCTGAGCTGTAGGCACACCCCTAGTGCTATTCACAGTACTACACCACTGTGCTTCACTCCCTCATGTGCACAACTATCACACATGTTGTTCAGGTCTGCTCTGGAGGACGTAGCAAGTAAGATTAACCCCCTCCTTCACTTATTCCCAGACCGAGGAGAAAGGGAGATGATTGTTGCTGCTAAAGCTTGTGGGCATCTTCCCCACGTTGCACCCTACAGGCACCTTGCTCTACGCTCCCTGTGCGTGAGGCACCAGGCAGGACATGTAACAGCTCCTCTCACACGCGGGGGGAGAACACGTACACCCATCTTGTTACACAGCAGTAAGCTGCAGGCTTTGTCATTTTAGTTGAATATATTGTCTGGTTACAAGGTCCTGTACCTGACCCTGCTCCTTTCACTTCACCAAGACCCTACTCTTCTTTCCAGGATAACGTGCCTGCTGACAAAAGGGAGAGCCTCCGAATACAGACATTTGTGCATGTTACCAGTCCTTGGCCATCCATTTCCAGCTCTCCTTTTCCCTATCTCTCTATCTGGCTTTATCTTCAGACTCTGACCCTTGAGGAAACATCATTATCAATTTAGGAAATGTGTCTGAACAACAGGTTTCACTGAGGACCAGGCCTTTTTCAGCTAAGCTGCCTTTTACAAAACAAAGATCTGGTCTACACTTCCCCATCCACAGCAGAGCTTTCTCCCTCTAAACGCATTAGGCGGTGAATCAAAAGCTCTGGCAGCATTTATCTGAACTGACCAGTGTGCAGCTGTCAGTGACAAACACCAGGCAGAGCACAATTTCCACCTCCAGTTGCCAATTCATGGGTCGGTTCACGTAATTCACAATGTGCGTGAAAGAAACCACTGTCCTGCACCACAGGAACTCTACCCTTAAAGGTATCCAACAGACCAAGAAAAAAGCCAAGTGAGGACAAAAGTTCTGGCTGCTCTTGGCCAGCAGCTTCTAAAACATCATTTGCAGTTGGGCAAATCATTCAAGCTGATTTGCTGCGTTATCTGCCAATATTTTTATAACTCTTGAAACTGCTTTGCTGAGAAACAGTTATTCAGTCTTCAAAATCACCAACTCACTTTAGGAGCAGTGAGATAAAAGCTCTCAAATGACTCTGCATTAAGAACAGCAATTAAGATTTCTTGTATTAAAACACAAAAATTTACTGGGTTCCTGCAAAAGCCTTTTATGCTATGAAGAAAGGAGGATGACGTTGTTCGCTCTGATTTTCTGCCTAGAATCATGTTAGATGTTGTGACGTTTTGCTTCTCTTTCAACCTTGAGTTTTACACAGTAAAACTGGGTGGAACATTCTTCATGTGCACTTTTTGATTACATTGCTCTTCCTTAGGCTAGCTGTTGATACAATGACCCTAAAAAAGTAATACTCAAGACTGCTGTATTTACTTAGTGCAACCAGTAGAGTTTTCCTTGTTATTTCTTTTCTCCTTGCCTGCTGCATGCGGTGCAGATGTTTCTCCAATGATATTTAGTCACGATTTTTAAAGCTGGGCTTAGCCCAGCTGTTTCCACATGGATACAGGCTCATGAGCCCTTCCTCACACCCCACCCACACAGACACCAGGCTGGACCGCCTCTGCCCTTTCAAAAGTGAAGAAATCACACCACACGACTATGATTTTGGCACCTTTTTTGGGTTGCTCATGCATCACATCAAGCACAAGCCTCTCCTCTTACCAACCTCCTTAAA
>NW_008612175.1:25688-60924 GCF_000691845.1 Merops nubicus | reverse complement strand
TAACTTACATCCCCTCACAAAGCCTCCGACAGCTCCTCCTCCCCATTTCCCAAACCAAGCCTTTCTTTTAGCACTTGTGGTGGTTGGGCTGGATCCCAGTGGTGTGCAGCCTCTCCTGCCTGCTCACACAGGGGATGTCCCATGGTCCCCAACAGCTGCCCCTGGGCAAAATACTCCAGAGCAATAACACTGCTGTGAGCACAGCTTGTTTCTCTCAGAGAAGTTGGCACCTTAAATATAATAGCAAAGCAGTCAGTCTCTGGAAGGAAAATCCATTAAAAAAAGTTTTCTAAGTCATCTTGCCTTGTTTTTCTCCCTCGCAATGCTTGGACTTTAATACTAATGGTGTATCAGTGTCTGAGTTGACTGAGGGATGCAGGGAGAGGGGAAAAGCCCTGCACTGATTGAAAAATGAATTGTTGTCCTTGCTTCAGGTAAAAAGCAAGTGAAGCAGGAAATTGCTCTGTGTTTTCTTTGAGAGGAAAGTAGCTCTCACGTGGTTCTTCTGTAAGATAGGCAAAGATACAGTTCAGTTTCATTAACTCATTTTGATTGACAAAACAGCTGCAGAAAATTCATTCAGCATTTTTTTGCAGGTCTGAAAAAAAAAATACTTCTGGGCATCACCATTTGAGAAAGATATTACATATTTTTGCTGTGACTCAGGAAGACACTCCTTAAACAAAAGAGATACATTAATTAGCTCTTCTACTTAATCAGCATTTCAAGATGACACTTTGCAGTTCAGCACTGAAAATTCTGGTGATAAAATATTTTGTTCCACATCCCCAGCAGTATGTGTCTATGGAAGGACTGAGCCCCACGTGGATGCCTGTGCACTGTCCCCATGCCCTGCCCTCCACAGCTCCACTTTATACGGATGGGTTTGTCACTAACCTGACTGTTCTGGGACGTTTTCCGTGATGACAGCCACGATCCGGCTCGCAACCTCCCAAGCTCAAGATGCACCAGGCCTTGGGCACACTTGGAAAAAAAATCACAATGTACAACATTTAAGTAGACACAGAATATTTCATGCTCTCCTGGAGAGAATTACGTTTATATTCAGCACCACAACTCCATGAAGAAGGCCACAAGGAATGCTGAAAACATTAACATTTGTATTTAGACAACACAAAAAGTGCCTGCCCATGGATTTAGGTTTATCCTGGAGGTTTATCCTGATTGCTGAAGTCAATATGAATCTTCCTACGGGCAAACTATAGATGGCCAATTACTCTGTAAAAATAAGCAAAAAGACCCCAAGTCTTTGATAGACATTTGCCACAAGCAATACGAATGTAAAACACTTCAGAGGTAAAATACTGCAGAAAAAGGGTGAATTCAACATATATGGATTCAACTTAATAATGGACCCTCATATCACCAATTTCCAATTCTTAAATAGGTGAACTTTTGGCCAGGTACCACTCTGAATGGAAGAAGCAAGGAAATAATTTGCAGATAAAAGAGATCATATGCAGAGACACTAGTGGTGATGTCGGAGGGAAGCCCTTGTCTCTAGATGCAGTTTTGAATAGAAATGGGGTCTGCAGCATCACTCCCACCCATCCTTTCATCCTTGGTCCATGGTCTTGGGGAGCTCACATCAGGCACTCACAGCCAGTCCATCCCCTGCCCTCTCCTCTGACTCAAGCATCCACATGCTTTTATAATGGAAAAAACCAAATTCTCCCAGCCTGCACAACTTCAGAGTATAAAATCACTCCTGTAAGATGGAAAGCTCTGCAGAACCAGATTTAAGCTGCCATTTTATATCTGCAGGTTAGTGCAGCAAAGCTAAAGGCATTTTATTTCAGTTCTTATTTGTATGCCTCTCAGGATTCTAAATATTTTTATAATGTATGAAATACACAGTTGTGTTTTCAAATAAATGCCCAAATACTGCGTATCTTTGTCTTCCAACTTCATATCGTCCCACTTCTAAATATACACAGAGAAATTATTTTAAATGAATCTCCCAAAGTTATTTCAGATGAAATTCCTGTCTCAGTAATCAGTTTGAGCTGTCCTGCATATGTGTAAATAGCACTTCAGGATAATTACCTTCCATGCTGTCAGTAACTGCAATTCAATATCTTAAAATGTATTATACACTCACCTTAAGTATAGTGGCAACAGTCTCTTGTGAGGCATTTCTCATATCCTCTCCATTTACAGACAAAATCTGATCTCCTTGAATTAATCTTCCATCTAGATCTGCAGCTCCTCCTTTAACAATGTCAGAGATAAACACTCCACTTCCATTTCTAACAATGCAAGAAGCATATGGCTAATTACACAATCCAATATTCTTTGGGAGACCAATTTAGATTACTTGCATTTAAGACACATTAAAAGAAACCTGTGAGCAGAGGAAGAACTAGTTTTACACTCCATTCAATTGTAAAAAAAAAAATCTGAGTTTTAAACTGAAGGCATGTTTTCCTATATGTAATGCTGTCTTTCTCCTTGAACCATTAGTTCTGACTGCATGATCCATAAAGATTCATGAAAAATATCACTTTTATGAAAAAAAACCTAAGGATCAGTCTAAGATGGAGCTAAGCTATCTCCTGATGTGCCTGATATGAATTAAGCAGTAGTACAGAAAGTTTTGCACTGAAGCAAATGCAGGAGGGCTGGAGAGTGCGATTACCATCTGCAGGATAATTTACATAAGCTAAATTAATTACCCAACCCACAATCTGCTCACAACACCTGGGTTAAACGTCGCCGCTCTTGTAAAGAACCACTGTGGAAACTTTTCTGACCATACGCAGTCAGGATAACGACATGATGATTTGTAATTGAGAAAATAAATTTATTTTGGCAATAGAGAAGAGCAACCATATGACTCTTACGCAGTGACGCTGAACGGGCGCTCGCCAGTGTCATGCCATAAATCCCTTCTAGCAATGAAAGATTGAATCTAACAGTGCCCTGGTTCAAATGATCTAATAGCAATGGTTTAGAAATACATCAGTAAAAAGTCACATTTTATTAAGTAGTTGTTACCTAGCACTGTGTCTCACATTCTGCTCTGGACTCACAGAACTGCTGACTGTAGTGTTGTGCAGTCACTTTGATATTGTTGAGGATTTTGGGTCTAACTCAGCCTCTCATCTTCCACTGACATTGGTCCCTTTGAATTCGAGTAGGAGCTAAATCTAACTTGCACATCCATTTTCAAAGGCATACCCTGGTATTTGTAACTAAGACAGTTTCTCTCCCTGTTTCAAAGTCAGAAAAGCCATGGCTAGGGCCTCCAAGCCCTGAGACCCAGCAGAGCAGTGAGGTGATCCAGGTTTTGCCTGCACCCCTTGGCCACACTCACTCTGAGTAGGACACCTGCTCTGTGCCGCGTGCCGGGCGCTCCCCGGGGCAGCAGGAGCCTTTCCTACCCATGTGTGTCAGTGTTCTGACAGAGGAGCCAGGACCACAGCCCCATGGTATCCTTAAAGATACTTAAGATATAAAATTCTGTTCCTTACAGAGTTTTTCCTGTATTTCATATTGCATTTAATGGCTACAGTTGTTCGTATGGCAAAAAGCAAAAAGCTTCTCATTCGAAGTGCAGCTGGATCACAGAGACCTCTTACCGTTTTCCAGCTATGCTGAGCCCTAGTCCTCGGCCTGTTTTCTTTTGTATATCTACGTAGAAAATCTCCAAGTTCTCTTCATCTTTGTAATGGGCCTCATCTCTGTAAACAACCAGCTGCACCTTCTGGGGCGTCTGTCTCAGCGCAGTGATAGCTTCTTCATGGCTGGCATTCCGCAGATCGATCCCGTTCACCTGAAATAATCAGTGTTTTCTTTCCAAATGACAGGTATAAATGATCTTTTCATCACATCCTACCCTTGTGTGACAGGACAAATTTGTCAAATTGACACCCTTTGGCACTCAAATTTAGTGCTCCCATTTCCAGAGGGCCAAGCTCCGGGATCTCCTACTGAGCGCGAGTTTGGTGCTTTGTGCCACTGCCTGGAGTAAATCACAATGATCAAAACATGTTGGCTTGGATGTTTTGTGGGCATTCTTCCCTTCTTTTGAAATGCTGGAATCTCAAACAATGCCTCTTTCTCAAGACTAGACAAAACAGGACATGCTCCTTTGAGCTTCCTAGATTTCTTTGCCGCTCAGATTCCTTCTCCCCTGGCTTCACAACGTCACCAAGCCGAAGACAGAAGGCATCGGAAGCATGAGCAATGGCACTGGGGGAGCCCGGGCAGGACATGTGAAATGGTTATTTTGCTTTGTTCCAATAGATGGCGCACAAGACCGCTCCTGGAGCACTCGCTTTCATTTCTCTTACAACAACCTGAAAATGTTTGAGCCTTTTACTTATATCAGATAGAACAAGAAGTTTTGATTGAATGTTCAAGTACAAAAAAAAAGCTACTGCAACTTGAAACTGAATCTCCTAGTTTTGCTGAGCCCAATCCACAGACAATTTTTAGGGTGTTTGCCAATAATCTGTTCATGAAATAATTTTTTCTCTCTTAATACCAAAAAAAAATCAAAGCTTAAATAGTTTTGAAGTCTCTTTATGAAGCAGCATGAACTGTAATGAATAACATTACATGTTAATCCACTTACACAGCTTACTAAGTTTTAGGGCAATGCAAACATTTCTCAGTACTTCTAGACATGCAAAGTTATAATCATACCTGATTTTACATTAAGATAATTAAGACTAACCTATAGTAATTATATTCTTTTGTATTAATTCTGCACATATTTATGTACTGGGTTGGCATTCTTTTCTTGACACAGGCATCTCTGTGCTTTATCCTACTAATCTGAAACTAATTCAGAGTCATCTTTTTTGATTCATTAGTACAGCTTTTAAAAGCTGAAATAATAACAATATTATGGCACACAAACATTAGCACTTTCCTGTTTGGCCAGAGAAGAATTAATTAACCTTCCCCATTTTTATGCCCTAATTATTGTGCTCTGTTAATACACAGTTATTTATAAAATGAAAACAACATTCAGCCCGAACGCTAAAAAAAATATTTTGAGTGCAAAGAGCTGTAAAGACAACTCCCCAAGTACCCCTCGCTATTTTTCTAACCCTACACACCAAAGCCTTAATGGCCATGCTGGGAATTTGTCCTGATCTGACAGCGAGAGGCTGGAGCAGCTGCAATGAACCCCTGACGCAGACCGACACTTCGGCCTTAACCCTTTCCCTCCATTTCCTCGCTCGTTTGAGGGAAAAACACTACTTTTTGTGATAGAAACTGTTCCCTCTGCTCCCTGGTTTTATGACCCGTGGCCCGAAGGAGCCACGGCTCCCCCGGCAGCGCTGCACGTGAGTGCTGTGGGTTTTTTGGTGGGGAAGAAGTCTCGCCCAGCCTCTTGTCTGAGTGCTCCCCCCAGCAGCCCCCAGACCCCGGAGCGGGAGGGCGGCAGCGCAGGCCTCCGAACGGGAGATTAACCAGATGAATAACACCGAGCTATTGGACATGACAGCTGAGCTGTGGAACTCCAGAACCGCCTTGCTCAATTAAATTTAATATATTCTCAATTTGTACCTTTGGTTTCTATGAATATATAAGGAAATGGGAATTCGTCAGGATGCCCTTAGTGATCAAAAAGAAGCTTCAAGTCCAGCTCCTACCCGATGAGCTCTCTTCTCCCACAAGAAACCCGCGCTGCGTGGGGTGCGGGGACACGTGACAGAGACACAAACACACACATATGTGGAGAGACTCCTTTACCTCCAGAATCTGATCGCCAGCCCAAAGCCTGCCATCTCGGGCTGCTGCCCCTTCTTCATAGACTTCATGGATTACGATGGCATCCTGTGGGAAGAAAGGGGTGGTGTGAATCCTCCCTCACAAACACCCCGCAAATGGGCAGCCACCCACCCACCCCCGGCTCCATGGCAGGTGAAGCAAGGCTGTACCACAGATTTATGGGTTTTTTTTGATATTTTGGGATAAGAAAATTACTGCCATAATCAAAATATGGACAGCTAGTAACAAAGGTAAAAAGGATCTTGTTCACCACTTCAGGGTAGTCTTGTCTAGAGCTTCCTAGTCCTCCATCACTTTCATACATTGGCATCAGCAGTAGATGAACTCAGTGTGAACCACTGCATTAATATGGTCTACTTTTTATGATATTATTTAAAACCAGATTCTTTGGAGCTATGAATATTTTTAGGGACTTGGCATAGAACTCCGCTTTAAGCAAGAACTGAATGCCTTGTGGTAAATAGCGCTGGTTAAATCTGTAAGAAATGAAATCCAGAAGAAATGAACAATGGCAAATGTTAGTTTATTACTGAGGCTGGAAAATGTAGGCAGTGGCAGATGTAGCTTCAGGGAAGGTTTCAGTGATTTAATCTTATTGCCAGCAATAGAAGTCCCCAAAGAAAAAGCATTACAAAGAACATACTGTTCTCTTGCTGGTGCTTTCCCTTTGCATTGTTCTGGTTTGTTTCTTTTGAGTTTTTTGTTTTCTTTTTTTTCCTATAACAAATAGGTGAACATCCTGCTACAGCACTTGGACTGCAGTCCCAACAGCTAGTAGGATGGGACAGTGAAGGTGCAAAACATGCTCCTCTCTCCAACGTCACCAGCAAACACCCAGGCTCAGAGCAGAGCCGCCTTCGCTGCACACTCCACAGTGGTTCTGGATAAACACACGGTGATTCCCCCTTGGATACTCAGGTATTGGGTAAACCATTCTCAGACAAATGCACCCTCTAAAAACCCTGTGGTGGTGAAGGAACTTCACCAGTTTGATGTACAAGTCAAAGAGGAGACTTTCTGCGGAGCCCCGCAGTGCGCCGCTGTCCTGGGGCAGGAGCAGGAAATAGCTGCTGGGGCAGAACAAAGTACCTCCCTGTTTTGAAAACACTCTTAGATGCTACATCTCTCATCACCGAGTGAACTCCCCCCGCGCTGCCTCGCAATCCTTTCCCAGCACACATGGTGCATGTTGAACTGAAAGAAAACTCAAATGCCCTTAAGCTAACGCTCTGATCAAGACAAGATTGAGAGAATTATTCTTTTTCATTCCCACTACACCTTATTTAATGATGTGGACTTGTATCTACCGCCGCTCCACCGCTGCTGGAGCACAGCACCACTGTCACGAGCTTCCACTTTGATACATATACACCAGTCACTGAAAAAAGCCCGGAGGATTTTAATCACAAATGGATTACAGCTGATACAAGCATCCCAGATGGGGGAAAAAAAGATTTCAATCTACATAAAGGAAGGCAAAACACTATGAGCTCTGTATCAAGGTAATTAAGAAAATCAAAAGAATGGTTTGATTTAATAGAATATTTTATATATATATATATACACACACAGACACACAGAGAGCACTGGCAACTGCAGGGTTTCCCTGGAATAACTGAAGCAGCTATTACCAGTGGAACTGAGTAACACAGGCATGTCCACCTCAACAACACTGCCCAGATCCTCTGCTATGTGTCTTAGATCTTCTCTCAGTTGTGAGGTTTTGGTTGTTGTGGGGTTTTTGCTGTTTGGTTTGGGTATTTTTCAGTTACCTTCATTTTAGAAACGATCATGTAACTCTAAGTCAGCACGAGAGACTTTTGCCTGGCAGAAAGCCAGGAGGCTGACAGTGATGTATATTTTTTCACCTGAGGCTGGTCATGGGTAACTTCAAGAAAAAGCTGAGTCTGTGGTTTGGAACTTCCATAGCACACTTCACTTTTAGTTTTTTTAAACACTTTACAAAGGAAGGCACCTAGAAGTGGTCAATGAGATGGCACAAAATATTGACCAGCTCACTGAGACAGCATCATTTAACTAAGACACACGGACGAACACAAGGTTCAGTAGAAAAAAGGCAATGGGACCTTGTAATAGCAGACTGGGCATGTACCTGAGAAAGTCAAACCAAACACTTTCAGTTTGTATTTAATCTGATATTTCCTAACATCTGAGCAAGGAGCTTTCAATCACATTTCTGGAAGTCTGTTTTCCATCTGAAGTTGCTTGAAAAAATGGCCAACAAGCTGGTAATGCCCAGCTTTTCCCAGTACTGCATTATTCAGTGTAGGACTGCACATACCTAGAGCTCAGATTCAGGAACCACCAAACATTATCAGTTTGAACAATCTGCATCGTGTGTTTGAAAAGGCAACAACTCAGTGTTACACTGCGGTTCCTGCATACGTTAGAAGCCAGACCTAGGACTAAAAATATATATGGCATGAAAAGGTACATTCCTGTTTGGTCTGTGCCTACCCTGGAGAAGGAAACACCTCGCTGACCTGCCAAAAGCACTGTTTGTCTTAACTAGTTTGGTTTGTTGGTTTTTTTTTTGTTGTTGTTGTTTTTTTGTTTTTTTAAATGTAGCATAGTTGAATCAAGCTTATCAAATCAATTAAAACCAGAATGAAGCAACATGTCCACAATGTAAAGATTTTTAAATAGTCCCTAAGCATAAATATGAGAGTCTTACCTTCCTTAGCTTACAAACTACAATAAACAGACATCTTTGATACTTCTGGGATCAGCTCAAAGTTCATTTACCCCAGAAGTAAGTAATCTTTTTCCACTGGATCTAGTGGGATCTGGATAAGCCTGTGTTAGTTTTGATCATCCATGACAAATCACTAAAACCAAACTACTGATGTTATTGCACATTGTTAACTAAATCAATGTTTTAAAGATGTTTACCCAGTAATGAGATGTAATGTCACACTCCAACCACCTAAGCAAGCCCTAATCTGTGATGACTCTATTGACCTGCTACAGATTTAAGTTCTAACACCCCTCTCAGAAAATAAAAAATAGAACCTATCATGACTAAAATAACACAAAGCATTTATTTAAAGGATGGGCTTTGGTTACTGAATGTTTGCAGCTTCTGTTCTCTAGCTTCAAATCCAGCTGTGTACTCGATATCTCTAGAGGTTCAAGACTTAAATAGCTCAAAATCAATCAATCAGAGGGAGGAAGGGAGGGAAAGTGGCACCAATGTTCAACTAGGTGTTGTGACTTCATGGTGGCTCTGGACAGATTTTCACACTCGTCCCTCTCCCCATGTGCTTTCACTACCATTTTCATATAGATTATGGCACTCCATGATGCAGCTTGGCAAGGTCACAAAAACCATTCGTGCAGAAGGGGGAAATAAAAACACACTCATACCAAGAACACGGTTGTTTAAAGAAAGATATCCAGCTGCTGAAGGCACATACTTCCTACAGTTTACAAATCCATTCAACAAACCGGAGCTTTAATCTTTGTGTATTTTGACAAAGAATAGTCCAAGACCATTATACAAATCAGGAATTAATGCAAAGTTGAACATGTCTTGAATGGGAAGGAAGGATGCAGAACACAAGCCAGGGCACACAAACAGCGTTTTGTACACTGAACACATCCATGCTCACAGGTCTAAACTTAAGAGTATCTGATCATGAAAACACTGAAAGACAAAGCAGGAGGGAATTTGTCTGCTGCTGCTGAGGTTGCCATCCTGGGCTGAATAATGTTTAGGCTGCAGGATACTGAAGGGCCTGAGGCCCAGTGAAGTGAAGCTGAATGCACTGATGTTACCTACATTGCATTGCTAAAAAAAAAAACCACCTGAAAGCCAGAATAGTTCCCAAACATGGCAAGAGCACACCTGGGTTGTATACACCAGGCACCAAACCTGCCATGCAGCATACTAGACAGTATTGTGTAAGGTTCAGATTTGAGCTGTGGGACAGCTACACCCCTCACTCTCACTTTATCAGCAGACCACCACTGTGATTGCACAGTTCTTCTTGAGCAGAGGGGAGCCACACAAGTGATGACTCCGACAAAACGAAGTTTTGGCTGTGGAAGAAAAGGCAGACAAGTGCAAGAGTTCATGGAGCCTCTTGGTCGACCCCTTGAAGAACACTGGTGCAAAGGAAATGACTACTGAGCAGTAAGGGCAAGACAACCCTACAGAAATCAGCAGCCAATCTCTTCCACTGACAGAAAATACAACCTGTAAAACATGCACAGTGTGATTGACTTTGCATTGCCTTTTACCTGAGGGAGGGGAATAGCCCTGAACTCTCAGGGAATCGGATCTTAACTCCCCCTCAGGCTGTGAATATTTTTCCTGCTTGATTTATACAACTTCAGAGACGCGGTAGGGGAAGAATATCACACTCACCCATCAGCAGAGAGCACAAATAGAAATGCTAATGTTAAGAATTAAATTCAGTAAGACTGACAGCTTAATCTTTGTATCTTAAATGTCAAGAACTGGTGTGGCAGAGACCCCAGGCAATGACCACATAGCACTGTCTTGATTGAGCCTTTGGGAGAAAGGTGGTAAAGTCAGCTTCCTATTCAGGAAAATCACTGACCAAGCGAACCTGAAAAGCCTGCAGGACCATAAACAGTGGTGAGAAAGTCTCACAAGCTGTCTGGCTTTAGGCTTGGACTGCTCATATGTTTTCTGTAAGTTTATAGCTTCTGAGCCAGTTCTCTCTAGTGTTTCTTTTCTTCTATGCAGCTGTTCAGGACAAGCAGCAGCTTTCAGTGCAGGTGCCCTTTGCCACTGAAAATCAGCCCCCAGACTGTTATTCACAAATGCTGAGAGTAGAAAGTGAGGGCTAAAAGGACACAAGACAAGCAGGAGGCTCAAACATTAGGCACTGTGGATGCTTTGATGAAGTTCTATCATGATAAAAGGTGGATCAGTATGCAAGAAGGGAGATTTCAAGAGAACGGGAGCAGAGAAATCCCCACACATCTGGTGTTGGCTGGATTTGACAAGGGAAAAGGTCTGAATTTTTCTAAGACATTTACATTTTAAGACATGATTTTTTTTTAAAAATTGCATAGCATTGAATAGTCCTTAACTACTGCAGATCATTCACAACAAGCTATTTCTTTTACTAAGCTGACATTAGCTTTGAGTTTATCTTTGCTGTGCTATTTCAGTTTACAAGACCCAGCCATTATTTTGATAGGGTCAAAGGTGCTTCACAGAAATAAGATGAACCACTACACGTTGAGGACTGCAATAATCATCAGCACAGAATGACACTGGGTAAGTTATTCAGTTAGAAATGAGTTGTTTGAAAATCCCAGATCATGTTTTCCAAGATGTGTATTTTAAGGTGGTAATTGTTAGGAAAAAAAAAATTCCTCAAAACAGCTCTGAGAGTAGAAACTAGACCCATTGCTGTGCCCTCTAGCTACAAGGGTGTCTCTACCAGGAGCACTGCCAGCCATCTGCCCCAGACCAAGGAGGTGTTACACGGGGAAAAGGTGCCTGCCTCCCAGAAGACAGCTCTGAGCACACACAAACAATGCTGAAAGTCCAGGTCAAAACAGAGACACCAGATTTTTGGGAACCTGCAGTGCTAGAAAGCAAGGAGGGCAAAGTGTTGGAATTGCACAAATTTTACCCTCCCGTATCTCAGTTTGGTCTGTAGTTAGGTGAATGAATCTTAACACGACCCATAATTAGGTATTTGGTGTAAGAAATGAAGCTTTCTGCGTGGATTAGAGTACTTTCCTGAGGAAGTAAAAAAGTAAACTACATATAAAACAACATTCAGGAAAAGATGTTTTCTGATTTAGTTGACATGCTGTGTTTTCCTAAGCTAATATTACCCGTTTCCAAGAAAATTTCCTACATAGCTCCAAATGTTATACTAAGTTAGCATTTATTAAAGCTAATACAGCTGCAAGAGCTTTTGCTGACTGGACAATTACAGATTTATCTCTTTCCCAGGGCAAGTAAGATATCATTAGTTCTTTCCTTTTCGTATTTTACAATATGTTGTCCACAGCAGTAAAATTGTCATTTCATTTTTACAGGCTGGTTCACAGGTAAAGTAGAAATCAACTCGTTGCACAGTGTGTTTTGCTGAGGACTTAGCCCCATACAGGACTCTTCTCAGTAGTTAAAATAAATCCAGCTGCTGTTACTTGTAGGCAGAGGAAATTACAACAGTTATGTTATGATCTATGATCTTCCATTTGCAGATCTAAATGGAATCTAAAAGATAACAGTTCAGCAACAAAAGCTGAAGGTCAACTCCAAGCAAATCACTTGACTTCTTAAAGGGGTTTATCTAATGCATCGTGCTGCACATACCTCCTCCTAACACTCAAACATTTTGCAATTGCTAGTATTCACAAACCATTAACAGGCACCTAAAATCCTAAGGCAAACACTACTGCAATAAAACAGGCTATATAATGTAAAAGTGTATTACTGTGTTAATGTAAAAATGCTTTACATTGCACGACACTGAAAAACTTCTCCACCCGAGGTCAAAACAAAAGGTCTGTTTCCCATTTAAGAACAAGCCCTTGCAAGAGATGGTGTTCACTTGCCAACTTTCATAAAAAAGATTAATCTGCAACATCAATATGAATATAATTTTTCATACTAAAATACAGATTTATTTTAAGGAAGTAGATAATATTTGTATTACATTTTATAGGCCCCTATAGTTACATCTGGTCCTTATTTATTTAAATTTTATTCAGCTTGCATAATATTTTTGCTTACAGTTATATTCTCTAAGATCAGAAAAGCTAAAACCTGAAAATTCAATGGCACTATTCATTAACATTCCTTCGGTCTGCAGTCATAGACATTTGCAAGCTCTCCTTTGATTCTGAAATAATAAAACTAAGGTAATAAGATGTTTAGTGTAAAAATATATGACTTAAGTCAGAATGATAGAAAGAGCTGTGTTTCTATGAATCACAGGCCAAAGCAAACCAGAGTTTTTCAAAAGGTATACTTGCTTATTTTAGAGGGAATAATAAAACACAGAACTACATGTTAAAATGTTAACTCTCTCACTCTCATTATTTTATTAAATAAAAAAAATTAAGAAAATTTACAGTGTATAGTGCATAACACAGGTTATAAAGAATGCACGAGATCCGGAATGCATATGACACAGGAAGCCAACAGCCAGTGGTTTCAACCAGCAGCAAGCAAGATACTCCTGAAGTCCATTTTGACATGTCCTACTGCTTTTGTATATTGTTAGCTTAAATTTCATGGTTGATTTACATTCCTGGAAGACACCAGCTTCTTCAAGCAAGGCACTGCTAGGCAAGCTAGCCCTACAGTCAGCTAAACCCTTGCCAAAGATCCATCAAATACATGATTTGCAAAACCAACCACTCTAATTCCCATTTGTGATAACTCATGTACAAAGCAGTTTGGTTTTTTCATGCTGTTGTAAGCTAACATCCTACCGGAATGATGATGAATCCACCACCCTCATTTTAACGTTATCCAACCGAGAGTCAAAGCAATTCCTCACAATTTCAAGCTAACTGCATTTACTGCTCTGTCTTCAAGTTGCCTTCTGTTTTACAAATGTGGGTGATGCTTAAGGAGGGATTGCACTTTCTTCTCTCCCAACCGCAAACTTTTCCTCTACAATACCCAAGCCACAGTTAAAAACTCAGGACTTCTATTACCATTTCTCACTCTATTGTTCCTTTTGTTCTGTGACGCTTAGCAGCACCAGTATCTATAGCCAATATATTGCCAAAACGCTCCTGAGGTCAATATCTTCCTTTTAATTTGTAGTTATAAGGTAAGCATATTCCACTAAAATAGTTCATCTTAGCTGCACTTGAAGACTGTCAAAGTCGCTGAAACCTCAGCTGTCTGACTGATTGAGTTATTTTTGCCTGAATCTAAATACAACTGAGGTGGGAGAGAGGGAAGAAAGCTCTACCAAGGGAGAACCTGTTTGTTTAGTACCACAGAAGTCACATCAGTCCTCATGTTTAGGTAGGTCCCCACTGCTGACTGCAGCACAACACAAAACAGAGATATCAGACTTGGCTTCAGTGTTAGTAACAGCCTGCTCTTGGCAGCTCTGAGATCCTAGCAGGGTAATTAGCCCTCACAGCTCCAGGGGCAAACACTGGGTCTTGAGCAGCTGCAATTTAAAGTCACAGTTTTCTTGATTATTCCCTTGCCCTTCCTTAACAGATGGGGTTTATGCAAGGTATGACTCACCTGGACTGACAGAACAAATCTAAATATTCTTCTGTCAGACTGCACCCCCACCACCACGAAGCTGCCCCTGCTCTGCCACAAGCCAGAAAGCCGCCTGGGCTACCCGAGGTGATCAGAAAAGCTTCTTCCTCTCCGACGTGGGTGTCAGCGGCACTCACACCAACCAGTGTTAGCTGAGCACAGGCATATTCTGTTACTTTTTGGAGCATTGCTAAACTGTTCCAGTTCCCTGGCTTTGTGGATCACTTTATGTTACAGATGGAGGACCTTAAAGTTTGCAGATTGCCTTAAAAATTATTTTTATTAACGCCAGCTGAAAGCAAAAGTAAAAAACTTCAAGTATTTACCAAATTCAAAGTAGACAATACAGTATAAAAATTCTGCGCAAGAGTTTTGTTGTTGTTTTGATTTAAAAAGACACAGGATAAATATGCTGCTTCTCCTCCTTTCTTTGTAAGGCTCATGAACAACCGATTCCTGGCTACTCCACCTCCACAGAGCCCCTAGGCTACTGCCCCTGCAATCTTTTTTTTCTTGTATATCCTCGGTGCCTCTTCAGTACTTAACTGTGATTTCGAGCCCCAGCTGAGCCTCTGCGTTCTCCTCCCTCCCAGGGTTTCCTAAATCTGCCTGGGGGAAAAGTCCCTTTACCAGCTTCCACCAGCCTTGAAAGGGCTGAATCCCCTCCAGCGTGACTGAGCGTCTTAATCACCCAGGCAGCAAACACAGAGTCAATAACCACGTGTAATCAACTCTACCAGTGCTAAATTATTCAGCTGGAAGCGAAACACTGCTCTCACCTAATAAGAAAATGTTTGTGTCTTAGAGACGTGGTTTTTGCATGTATTGCCAAGAATAAAATCTCTGTAAACTGAATATCCTGATTTATAGGAGATGGCTCATTGCAAGTTGCTAACTGGACATGATACCGCAGCATTCACGTGCTCTGGGGTGATAACGGGGTTCAGATGAATTATCCCCACATGCCATCTGGAGGAGTACCAGGGCACTTTTTTTTTTAAACAAATCCTTGATCCCTTGTTCTGAGAGAATTTAAGAAGAAAACCTCACAGAAACTTTCTGGCAAAACAGCTTCAGAGGAAAAAGCTTGTTACTCGAAACTAAACTATTAGCATTCGACCAACTTATGCAGAATGCAGTGAATCAGAAGTGGAGTCAGTGAGGAACATTTCCTAAATCTCTGGTGAACAGCTGGATGGCCAGTCCTGTGTCCTGCAGGGCTGGTGATTCATCCTGGAGGCGCAGGGCCCCAAGTGGCACAGCCTTGGGCCAGCTGGCCACGCCAACGCTGGCACTGCCTCCCATGGCCAAAGGCTGAACTCCTCGGCTAGCGAAGAGCCGCGGCTCGTTCAGGCTGGGAGCTGGCAGCCCAAGCATGGAAACATCACAGCTCCCAGAACCACTCTGCAGGCACAGCCCCAACAGATCTGCAGTGTTCACGGACCCCAGGTCCCCAGGTTCGGGCACCCCAGGAGCACCAGCAGCTGCCTGGTGACAATGACACCCCTGTCAGGTTTATGGTTCCTATTAACAGTGGTGGAGCTGACAAGCATTTATACACAGCTCAGCAACCAGGGGGATGAGAGGGCAGGATGGTGTCCTGGGGAGCAGAGTTAGAGCCTCCAGCCTCATTTTGGGATGTTTCTGAAAACATTTCTTTTTTTATTTTATTTTAAATTCCCATGCTGAGATTGCTTTTACAAGTTTGATTGGACCACAACCCAAAAAAAAAAATTAAAAACCCTTCTCACAAATGGAAAGCCCTGTGCTTCAGCCAGCTCCACTCTGCAGTTTAATTGCTTTAAAGCAGAGGCCATGTGTTGTGTTCTCTCAGAGGTACGTGGGAAGGTGAAATGAAAGAGTGAAAACAAAAAATCAGCCCTCAGAATACAATGACATAGGACTGCTATAACATGAAGACAACTCTCAAGGCCAATCCTTCCTTTCCTGTGCCTCTTGTACAAGCACATCTCCCCAGCTGATGCTCTCCTGCTCCCCTGAGCACACAGCCACGGTCCTCGCTTACAGCACACGCAACCTGAAAGGCTTTGTAAGTTTAATGGCATGGTCATCTTCCCCACAACAGCATCTCACAGGGGTTAAGGCATCACTTTCCAGCCTCCTGAACAAATTAACCTCCCTGCTCACAGGGTTTATTTTTTCAAGTCTGTACTTGGTGATTTCTGATGAGATTCATAAGGTTAGGGCTTAAAAGTTGCCCTCTGTATTTCATTTTGAAGCAGTGCATCCCTTTAGCACTGCCAGATTTATTATTCCACAACCTGGGACTGTACATCATGTGTTCAAGGAAGATCCAAAATATTCTGGAATGAGCTTTCCCATCACACCTCAGCTGCTGTTGGACACCAGTGTTGACTACCAGTACTCAGCTGAGTAATCAAGTGCATTTTAATACCACATAGATGAGGCCTTTAGACTCTTGCCATAGCCACCTTAGAGTGGACAAGCTCTACTGAAGAGCAGCCTCCCTGTATCCCTTGTACTGATAAATTCTTTCTGAGATCTTAGGATCTGGGGTTCATATGTCTTATTGTTTTGTAGGCACTTACACACCTGTGCAGGCACAAAATGAAGATAGACAACAAAAAAAGGAGGAAGAAGTGGATGTTCATGCCTTGTTTTCTCAGAGAAACGTCTCTGCAGCTGTGCAGCACACAGACACTGTACCTGGAGATCCACCCCTGTTTTGCCATGCTTTTTTTCCCCACTCCTGATGGAGCACATTTCCATGGTCTTGCCAAGGCAGCTCACCTCCATCATCTCTGTGAGCCATCTGATCTACAGGAGTATGAAAGGCAGCATCCCTGCTTCATACCTGCAGAGAGAGGCTACCAGTGGTGCTACTCCCATTCTTTCTGACTTGGATCTGACAATTCCTATTTCAAAAATAGCTAAAAAATCCACAATCCAATCTGCTGAAGCCAATTATAGCTTCATTTGAATTTCTGTGCACTGCAGAAAACTGTGGCTCTTGGATACACAATCACTGCCCCACAATGAGACCTTCAGAACTGATGAACCTGTAGGCACATGAGCATAACATATATACAAGCAGTGAAGCTGTGAGTCAATTTATTTTGCCTTTTCTAAAATACAAGAGATGTTCATCCATATAACAGAGTTTAAAACAAATGACAGAGAGCAAGACCAGATAGATCACTCAGCTCCACATACCTATTTTGTTATACTTCCTTTCTAATCCACAGAACTCTCTCCTACAGTCCTGAGCAGTATTTTCTTTTACTTCTCATTGTGTTATGTGAACTTCATTACAACTCTTTAACAAAAGATTTTCTGACTTCATGACAAAAAAGGAAGGCATCAGATTAAGTTGGGGGAGTTCTTTAGATACAAAGGAAATACAGTGATGATGATCCCACCAGCTAAAAACACAATCCTGGCTACTGATTTTGAGGAGGAGGGGTGGCACACACCATTTTGGATAAGTAAGTTTTGGGGAATCCCAGGGAGGGCCTCTGCACATGGTAAATGATCAGACTAGACTATGGTCTCACAAAAGCAAGATTGATTGCCTTTGAATGTGTCTTTGATTCAGACACAGGAAAAGAAACTGGGTCTCATTTTGGTAAGGTCTGTAAGGTGAGGTTCAGGGATGTGGGCAGTAGGACTGCCCTCCCTTCATGTATTCCAGTTACTGCAATCGAGGGCATAGATTTTTAAAATAAATTCCTAGGAGGACAGTTTAATGAAGAAACTAATGAAAGGATAGCATTTAACCAAAACCACTTACTCAATTTAAAGAATAAAATCCTTTGTATTTTTCTTATCTGCTCTGTAGAGCAGATATTTATAATTTTCATTTATTTATATTGAAATCTCACGAAAGCCATGTACCAGATTGTGTCTGACAGACTGACATGTATTATTCCCAAATTCCAGCTAAATGAAGAAGCAAAGAGATGACTAATGCTGAACGTCTTACTTGATTTTACCCAAGGCTGAGAAGCTCGACAAAGAGGGACTGGG
Organism: Merops nubicus; assembly: GCF_000691845.1. Lineage (NCBI taxonomy): Eukaryota > Metazoa > Chordata > Aves > Coraciiformes > Meropidae > Merops > Merops nubicus. The sequence continues at coordinate 42,893 of NW_008612175.1, read as the reverse complement.
TACAAAACAGTGCATGGCTGGAGAGAAAAAACTATACAGTCTGATTGATGCCTTCAGCATAACTCAGATCTATCTCCACGTGAAACAGCAATTCACTCAAACCCTACAGATCCAGAGACCTGGATAAATACAACCAAAAGCTGAACTGTTTCCAGTTTCAGCCTATACTTTGCAAAACAAAACTTACTTTTTCCTTTCAACTTGCTTGGGGTTTTTCCCTTCTTTTTTTCTTGGTCAGGAAAAGGATTACTACATTGCAACTGCTTGTAGCTCTTGACACTCAAAGCTCCTCAATGCTTAATGATGCACCACCACAGTATTTTCAGGAACAACTGCATGTAACAGAGCAGTTCTCTTGCCTTAGGTGTTTCTGTGGCAGGGGATCCAGGAGAATCCAGCAAAGACACCTCTGCAGCAGACTGAACTAAATTTGACATTTAAAAACCCAACCTGGCATTCCGTTATACTGTAGCACAGCATCTCTTAAGCAGAAAGTGGAGTGGAAACAGCAACAACAGAGGCAGAGAAAGGTTTAGCATAACTCACTTGCTGATTTTACACTTGAACTGATACATTTTAATTTGGCTGAAGATAATTTTTTTTTTTTTTTAGAACTTCATAGCCAAGAGCAAGATTAAGCAAAAAGACACAGAAAACAATAAAATATCACCTATGCTTTACCTCTGTCAGCAAGGGCTTTTGCTGGCAGGGAGATAAATCAGTTTGTTTAAACAGCTACTAAGCATTTATGCTCTCAAGACAGAGGTGTTCACCTTGCTAAAGTAGCTCTATCCCTGTGACATTCATTTCTAGCCCAGCCATTCTGGTGACTCACCTGCTTGAAACTCGATTCACAACTGTTTAAAAAACCAAATGGTTACATGTTTGTAAACTCTGAGCATAGCACAAAGCACTATTGAGGCACAAACCTTTCAATTTAAACAGGAACAGAAAACAACTGATCTGATACAAGGCAAAAATTTGATATTGAAGTTGTTGGTTTCTCCACCCTGTACTGAACAATTCATTAGAGCAATTACAGATTAATGGCATCATTCATTTCTATGTTTTCTCTTTGTCTCCTATCCGTTAACAAGAGACAGTAAATATCAGTCACCAGAGACTCACCAGTGGAGTGTCTTTTCCCCCAACGATGCTGAGTCCGAGCCCTGATCGACCCTTAGATATCTCTATAGTCATCTCCTGCCCTGGAACTATAGGACACGTTGCTGGATCCACGGGCAGTGGAGGTGGAAAGGTGCCTAAGGAGGGTGAAAAGGTAAAGAAATAAGTGACAGTATTCAACAGGAAAATTAAAACCATTAAAGGCATCATATGAGAGCAACTACTTAAGCTCTCGTATTTTCCTTTTCACATTTATCAGTCTCAATTGAACTAGAAGGCTACTTTGTGTGACTTTTGAAGTCTCTTAATCAGAATGACTCTAGAGTTTTGGGAGTAAAAGTCCAGAGTAAACACCTGGGAGGACATCTAATTCAGCTATAACCTGTACAATTCAGATCATGATGGTGAGGTGTACTCCACTGAGGACAGATAAGGTCATGCAGGAGCACCATGGAATAGACAGGATGTCCCAGGCTCCTTTCCTTCTATTTTAATTAAAGAGAGGAACAATGCCTTTGTGTGCAAAAGTCAAGTGTCCTAGAATCCTTTTGGTTGGAAGAGGCCTTTAAGATAATGAACTCCAACCCTTCCCCCAGCACTGCCATGTCCCCACTGACCCGTGTCCCTCAGCTCCACATCTCCACAGCTTTGAAACCCTTCCAGGGATGGGGACTCCACCACTGCCCTGGGCAGCCTGGGCCAAGGCTTGACAGCCCTCTCGGGGAAGACATTTTTCCTCATGTCCAATCTAAACTCATCCTGGTGCAACTTGAGGCTATTTCCTCTTGTTCCATCACTTGTAACATGGGAGAAGAGACTGACTGTCTCCTCCCCTCCCCAGGCTCCAACTTCCTGTCAGGAAGTTTTCAAGTGTGAGGTGGTCTCCCCTGAAGAAAAAGAAGCTAAGACACCTTTTTCAAGCTCTCAAAAATTATAAAATGAGAGAAAAATAAAAATACTTTTTAAAATAACTTGTTATGAATGTTCAAAGAAAAAAATCTCATCAAAAGTTCTCTGGAAAAGAAAAAAAATAGAAATTTATCCTTAGTTAGGGTACTGAATATACACTATGTTGGTGGAAAAAATAACTGGTTCATACCACGGCTGGTGACTTCTGCCTCTGGAGAAAGATAAGTAGGTGCTGGCACCAGGGGTATCTCCTGCAAGTTGACTGGTACTTTTGTTGAAGATTTGGCTTGTTTGATCTGCTTGAGGACCTAAAAGCAATGCAGAAGCAAGAGACCAGTTAATCATCACAGGAAGGGATGTTGTGTGGACATTATCGTTAGTTGTTGATTATTGTACCTTACTAAATCCACTAGGCCAATAGAAGGGGAACAAGCAAGAAGCACAGAGAACTGTAAATATTCTCTTCATAAATAAATGGAAAATCAGGCTGACTGGATAACTCTGCTTCCAGAAATGCTCACAAAAGAAGCGAGGACAAGACTTCACCTTTCTCAGTTGTGCCTCTCATACCAAATAACATGGGTTTGGTGGTTTTGTTATTTTTTGCTTTTAAACAACAAAGGACACCCTTGACATTAGCCTGTGCCACTATTGCCACATACATAAAGAGAAACAAGTAATTTTTTTAATTTCAACCAAGAAAATGGTTTTAATGTCTCCCCAGTTAACTCCTTCCCCCCCAAAATAATTCAATCTTCAGCTAGATCAAGCCCCCAGGTCCCCCCCTTTTTGGTAAATATAAAGACACATACATTTTCTGGGAGCTGCTCCTCCATATCATGTTGATCTGCCACCACTGGTTTGTCAGCTTTACATTTCACATCCTAAAAAGTCAAAAAAAAGACAGTGAGGTGTTTTGAAAACGTCTCATCAGCTTAAATAAAATATCCTCCAAGCCTCAAAATTAGGATTCTAGGCAAACACAATGCTATTGCCTCATGTAAGTCCATTTGTAGCTGAAGCCCAGAACTTGAAGCCAGGAAAGCTGGTATGAGAACAGGGAATATCAGGATTTATTAAAAACACACCCAACAGTTTTGAAGGCAGACAATTAAGGAAGGGATCTCAAACAGTGGCACTTCAATCATGGGCTCCACTTGTATCTAATTTCTTTCCATATTCTTGCAATACACTAAAAAATATTTTTTCTCTCTTACTTTTACAACAGCTTTCAGGCAGTTACAGTGTCCTTCCTTTGCTAGCCCTTAGCCAAACTCAGGCCACTTTGATCACCGTATTAGCTACTTACCTTACCCCATGTTAAAAAAAATACATAAACAGCTTATTTTTGAGAAGCTTGAGTAGCAGCTTCAAAAGACAACAGAGGTATTCTGCATCTCAAAAGAATTTCTAATGAAGATGACAATTCCTGCTTTTTTTTTTTTTTAAATAAAAAGTTAAATCAAATTTTAGGTAACCAAGCTTGAAAATACTAGCCTTGTTTCCTAAACTTTTATTATGTTGAATTATGCCAAGCTCAACAGGCAGGGTAGATTTTTTTTTTTTCCCTTTTCTTTTCTTGCATTTTTCTCCAAGCTTGCTGTAACTATTATCCAAATGGATAACAAGAAAAAAAGATAAAGTGGTGATCTCATTGTATTATCAGAGGTGTCAGGGGAAAAATGGGAAGACCGCTTTGTCATTTTATGAGGGATGGTTTTAATGAGCAATGAAGAATTACTCCATGCTTCCCTTTTTCATTCTGATATGTGACTAAAATCTGAAACTTCATCCTGCACATCAAGTAAGCATCAAGCATCACTTCTAAATCTCTCTAATCTTCTCCATTTAGCTCAAGACTATGCTAGAGGTACCTGAAGAAAATATAAAGACTTCCAGGCCCTCAAGCACTGAATGGCACACTCAGCATTTGTCATGAGCCTGTGACCTGACTGATTCTGTTCCCTCAAATGCATCCAAAAGCATTTTTAAGAATCCCCTCCTCTTTGCCAGTGTCTCAAGGACATGTTTTCTGTTTGTGGTAAAGACAGATTATTGTTCCCAGTTCAAATCTTCTAAGGAAAATGAAACCATTCACATACACCCAACACCAGTTTAACTATCAAACCTCCAGGAGACTGACTTAGGGACATGCTCTGTCTGGACACTAAGGATGCACGGTCCTTCAGAGCACACACAACCACTGCTCAAGCCACTTCCACCTTTGTAAGTTAAAAGTTTTGAGAACATCTCAAAGTCCCTTACACCAATTCTTTTCCAGCACCTTGTGGAAAGCTAGAGAGTTGCAGCCCTCAGAAAACCACAACCTTCTATCAGGCCACCTCAAACTTCAGCTAATAAGCACACAGGCTTTGCACAGCACTTCCATTGGCTCCAGTTCAGAAATAAAGTTGTTTTCCTTCCCCCCCCAAGTTATCATCCAAGTGTACAGTGATGTCCATTATATAACTTTATACATTTTAAAGTGATGAAGTGATAACAAAAAGTATCTTGGGAGAGACTGACAAATTTATCAGCAACAAATGAATAGAGAATGATGTGATTTTTAAATCTTTTTTTTTAATTACAGCTGTCACTTGGTGAGACATCCTGCCCATGCTTTGAGCTGTACATACTTGTGGAAGATCTCTGCTGATAAGCACATACTTTTTATTTACTCAGTGAACTTGATCTTACTTGTTGACTTTTACATTCCTGATTTCTCCTGACATATGACTGAGAAATTCAGTAACAATAGTGAAAGTAGCATTAGGCTCTAGTAGCAACCACCATGTTATGAAAAACAAGGCACTGTTTTCTTTTGCCTCAATAGTCACTAAAAGACTGCAAGAGAAATCTCTTTTCCTCAAAATAATGAGCTGTCTTGTGCTGCATGGCAGTGTCAAAGTCTTAATGTCAATACAACTACAAACCCATTTCCTTGCAGTCACAATCAGCACTAATCACAACCACCAGCATTTACAAAAATAAGACACTCTTCAAAATATTTGCCATGTAATTTTAAAATCCTGATGGAAAGAAAACTCTGCCATTATGAAACTGTCTTTTGCCACTGATTTTCACCCATTTATGCCTCTAACCTAAGAGTTGGCCCCACTGAAGGCATTATGGAATGAGCAATTGGATACAGGCAATTGGATATTTCTCTAAATCCACCTCCCAGCCCTTGACGTTTCAGTAGTTATTTATCTGATGGAAAAATCACTGAGTCACCTCTAATCAAACATGCACTGAACGAAGGCAGTGGGTGGGAGTGACACACTCCTGCCTCCTAGTCTCACCAGTGACCTGGTGGGGATAACAACACTGGACTGCTGGACACAGCCTCTGGGTTCCACAGATAAAAAGTCAATTGTAGCAGCCAGTTGCTCTTACATGAACAACGTAAGTGGAAAGATGAGATAACTTGGTATGGACAGTGGGAAAGAAAAACTGAATACTACACACTGATGCTCTCCTGCCTCGAGGCTCTCAACAAATCCATGCCTTTGTCACCTCTTACCTTTCTGCCACTGAGCTCTTTGGGACAATTCCTACCACCAACACTTCATCTTTACCTTTTTTTTATTTACCTTTCAGACTAAAATACTGTAACCTCTACCTTTTGGCTTCACAGTCCCCTTCTTCCTTGCTTCAAATTTAAGAAGAAGCTGCTCTGGGTTTTGTGTTGTTCCAGTGGCATCTTCCCTCCACACCTATCTTGTATCACTGCAAATTTTATTGTTTTTCTCCATAAAATCCATACTTCCTCCAATACCTTTCAAAAAGCTGTACAGTACAATATCCTGCACCCAGAGTTCATTTTTGTACAAGACATTCTATATATTTTTATCCACTTCAGTCTTTGAGCAATCTTTCATATTGCCTCGTAATCCCTCAAAAGTTTCTTGCCAAGCTGAGCAAGAACCCAGGTGAATTACACCTGTAAATACATACAGTAAAACTCTGATTCATTTATATTCCAGCACATCAAAGGAGGATTCTGCACAAATACCAATAATCCAACTTTTTTGTAATCCATTAGGAACACAAACTAATCCATTTCACATGGGTGGTTAATTCTGATGCTGGAACATAACACTTCCTAACTCTTGGGAGTTCATAGATTCATTAATTAAATACTTACTGGCTATAGAATATTATATATATTCAATTCATAGCTGCAAAACCCAGGACACTGTTTCCAGAAGACGTGATGGATCAGGATGAAGATAACTAAGGAAAAACAATCTGGAAATGTCAAGTTTCCTTAGCTGAGGACAGCACACATGAACTGTTGGACAAAATCACTGCCTCAGCAAATTTTAGGCACCTCTAGGTTAGTCACTTCTCAGCATGTTTAGTACCTTTCCATTTTAAACTTTTATCATAGAGTCCAAAAAAAGAGATTAGAGCTGCACCCTGAAGGACTTTCAGGTTTCTGATAATGCTCAATCCTGCCACATGAAACACCAAAAAGCTCCATCTGCATCAATGAGAAGTTCAGTATTTATTACAGTGCACACTGACAGCACCACATTAAACCAGAAGTTATGGGCTTGATGTAGAAATTACTGAGAGTAACTCTATAGCTATGTTATTCAGGAGGCAAGACTAGATTATGATAATAGACATTTTGGCCTTAGAATTTATGAAGCTATGAATATAAATAAGAATCTGATTTACAGACCATGCTTTCTTCTCAAGTTTGTCACACATGGATGGCAAGAGTGGAAACTCAATCCCCTCACTGAGAAAGAACTCAAGAGGGGGCCAAAATGCTACATAAACCTCTTATCTCAATATTTTAACAAATTCTACTGCCTGCTTAGTTCATGAAAGCAGTCTATGTATGTAAAGCTAAGAGCCTGTTTCTGCTCCTACATGTACTGGATATGATCTGGCAAAAGTGGGTTGTAATACTCCAACACAAAGGTGGAGAGAAAAATCAAGACAACGAACCTCCATTTTCTGAGTTCAAATCATCATTAAATACTACTTTAAATCACTTACAATTTTGTTGGATTCCTCATCAGTCATGCTTTTCATAACAGCTTCCAAACTCAGGTCTTCTTCACCACTTGCATGTTCGGTGCCACCATGATCCTGGTAGAAAGGATTGATAACAGTTTTAAAAAGAACTATGATCCCCCATAAAAGCTAAAGAAAAAAATGAAGACATTTTAAACCTTTTCTTTTGTTTTTCTAAACAAGTAGCAGCAGGAAAAAGTAAAAATAACCACAATTAAAGCATCCTGATGTCAGAAGTCAGATAAGTGATACAAGTTTTGAAAGACAGACCTCAGTCTCCACTTGGCTGGCCCAAAGAACCAGGAGGCAGCCCAACACCAGCACTTAGGTTCAGACCTGGATCAACTTTCTAAGCCAGACGAATCCCTATCAATAGTGAAAACTGCTGAGTTTGTCTGAAGAGACCTTCTCCAGACTTGTGTCAGGAAGAAGAGCCTCACGCATGCTCAGCACGTTAAAGGAAGCCCAGTTTCCTTCACACAACCTGAACAGGTTGGTAGCAGCAGGACCAAGTGCTCCAGCCTGGAGGAACTGGTAAAGCCAAAGCTCTTCTGGTCATCAAGCTCAGCAGGCTTAAGCCAGCACTGGAGTACAATCCCCTACTTAAAGTGCAAATGTAGCCTCAGGATTCAGATATTTCTGGACATTGATGTCAGAATACTGCAGATGACATTCAATGACAAGGACTGAAGAACCAGTAAATGAAGGGAATGGCCCAAACAACATAAACGTTTTCACCAAGATGTGCGCCAGAACTTTCTCCTGCATGAAGTTTTTCTCTTTCTATAGAAGATTCCCAGCAAAAATGGCCCTTGAAACACAAAATAGCACCATACTAAGTAGAAAAGCTTGCCTAATCAGGATTTTCTGGTATTTTCTCTAGATAATAACTAGCATAGATTTAAGAAGCATAAGCTTGGACGAAAAATTATTTCCTATCCATGCCAATAAAATTAAGATAAATAGGAAATGGCTTCTTTTCAGGGAAAAGAAGTTAGAATTTAAAGGTTAGAGTATCACTACTTTGGTTACACATAAAATTGAACATGTTAATACTCCTTCCCTTTTTGAAATCAAAGTATCAAAAATTTTTCCAGATTTAGATTATTTTGATTTACTTGATCTTAAAAAACACATTGAAGCCTTTGATCCAAATTTGGAGCTGCTGTCTCTTTCAAAGCAAAATGCACTATGTGCAACAAATCAGATTCCAAGATCTTCAGTCCTAGAAGGAAAATTACTTCTGAATTTTCATTAGACATTTTACATTTAAGTACACAATGAGAATGATGCAGATGTCTCGACCCCACTTGAGCAGGTAAAGTACCTCTGCATTCATACAAAGGCTTACTCTGTTCAGTATTGCAACAAAATATCTCATTTTGTGGCTTTCTGGTGAGTGAAACTTTTAAACCCAGTTATTTTATAGTAATTAATATTTAATATACTTTGCTTCTGGTGGATTGCCCATAGTATTACACCATAACATAGTCTTATCTTAAAGTCTTAAAGCAAGACCCTGTTTTAAGACATATTTACTGTCTAATCACTTTCCATATTAAAATACCTTAATGCAGAGATAATTAACGATAATAAAGAGATAAGATAAAGGAAATGAACACAGTGTATGGTAACCATGGCACCCTGATATTCTGTTATGCTAGCCAGGTTATTTAGTGGGATTTGACAAGTTTCATGTACAGCATGTGTAACACAGAATGTTCAATATTCCTTTGGTATTTTAAAGATATTTGAAGATACAGTGTACAGTCAGTTTTGTTTTTCTTTTTTTAAAGACAGGAACAGCTGACAAAGGAAAGCCACGTAAACTTCTATAGAACAACAGCATCTTTTGGTTGCATTTATTTTATATAATAAGAAGATACCAGCTAGAACTAAAAACCTGCATTTACTTAGAAAACAGACACAATGTAAATAGTAAGAGGTTGTCATTAATGCATGAAACTGAACCCACAGGCATCTATCTCTAAAGGCAAACATCACATATGAGGCTGAGGGTTTTGGTTTCCACATGCCAGTAGAGTCTAATTACCACCATTTGACCACAGCACAGAATGTGCCTAAACAAAGCTTCCTCTTTCACTCCGAAGACACAAATATTAAAGGAAGCTGGGAACAAATGCAGGTATCAAAGAGTCAACAAAAATAAAATGAACTTGGGCTCTGTAAGTTGTAATTTGGAACCCTCCAGCTGCACCTGGGATGTGCTGGGAGAACAAAAAGCCAAAAGCACTGTCCAAAAATGCCTTGGATCCAAAGAACAACCAAGCAGCTCTTGCCCTGTACAGCCCTACATCTGTATGGAAGTAGCCACCAGTGGTAACATAACCTGGGAAGCAACAGCAAGCATGCAAACAGGAGATTCATCTGGTGTTACCTGGAGTGGAGCAGTGCTGTGGGGATCACAGCAATGCTCACTGAAATACCAGTTCAGTGCACATGAATTTATCAATTCCAGGCAAGACCCAACCCCAATTGAATTATAAAACAACTTTTGTTTTATTAGCTCAAATAGAAATAGAATTAAAAATCAACAGCAAGGTTAATCAGGTACTTTATCTAGAAAATTTGGTTACACTGTATGGTGATGTCAAAATGAAAACAATGTGGTGATGCTGCATGGGACTTGTGGTGCACAAAAGAGCAATCAGTCTGCATAGGGGCTGAAATAGGAACTAGAATGAAGGAAAACACTGGCAACATGACCACACCAAGGACTGTGTGCTACGACACTGTGCACTAGAGCTCACTGCTGAAACAGCCCTTGTCTGTTATGAGAGGTGGATGCTGGGGCACAGGACAAAGAGGTGGATCAGGGCTCTCAGCTAGGCTGGGATTGTCTCAAGGGGCTCTTGTAATGCAAGCCATGTACCCAGTGACCTCTTTTACCACAGATAGTTGCTGGTCATCCCTGCTGTGTTTTTGGAGATGCTAATGGGAGAGTATTTTGAGGGAAAAGGAACTTAGAAGGTTGGAGCTTTCCCCTGAAAAATGCTCCTCTCTCTTCTGTAGGAGGATATTCATGTTCCAGGCAAAAGATGCTCACCACCACTGCTCTAACCAGCTGAAACAGGAGCAAGATAGGAGATGGCAAGGTTTTGTTTTGGAGACTTTTCCTCCCCCTGTACAGCAATAACCTGTTGTTCATGCCATGTCAGCCCTTTCAGTAAAGAAGAGACAGGGGAAACTATGCCTATTAGGTCAAGCCCCTACCCAATGCATTTTATGATTCAGGGTTTCATTAGACAAGGTGCTCAAACTTATAATGAACTGCTAATTATGATTAATCTAATCTATCAATTAAAAAACCAAAACAAAACAACTGCTCATAAACCTTACCTCAATGGACGAGTGGGAGCCAGAAGGCAAGGGGAAAGGAGTAACAGCCATCTGATTGACTGCATCTTCACTTCTGTAAAACAACCAGCCAGCAACATATTACACACTGAATCACAATGGCCAGACTTCCCTCTGGAGCTGGTTTTGCCCACTAAAGAAATACTCTTACCAGCATAAAAAGTAACTGTTATCAGAAGTTAGAACTTAGAAGAGCATTTCATTTTTGCTTTTGTTCTTTGCTAGCAAACAGTTTACATCCCTCCTTGGGATCACAGCAGTTTCACATGGGACATACTGACATCACATTCTTTGGAAATCTAATTTTGTGTGGATTATCAGAGGAGGCAGCTGGAGTTTATGGTCCCCACGCATCTACAGACATGTTGATATTTCTGTAGCCTCCTCTACTAGTGCCTACATTTGTAAACTGCTTGTTTGTAGCCTAACATTCACACTACTGAAATAAAATACCAGTCTTACTACAACGGCTTGTTTTTTTCTTTTTTATTCATATATGTTGTGGTCTTTTCTAAAACATTCAGTGGAAAAAACTTTGAAAAACTCTCATAAAAGGTAGGAAGAACAGAGGTGAACAGTGATTTCCCCTACATAAAGTGCATTATTTTTCCCAAGATGCTTATTACTTATGGCATCTTTTCCTCTGTCCTCTTTAAAATGCATTCCCAAGTTGACATCTGATTACTTTGTAACTTTCAAAAGCCTGTTGCTTTTTTTTTTTTTTTTTTTTTTTAATAAATAGCATTCTGCTTTGCTAATGCTTTTCCTCAAGTGCCATTTAAAATTATTTGGCTTGTGGAATTAGCTCTGCATTTTTTTTGCCTCTGTAGAACCCAACCAAGTAAAATACAATTTCAGTGATATTGTTTAAGGCAGATCTGAGGCATAGGAAAAAACAAGACGCCAAATTTTGCTACAAAAACTGTACTGATGCACCTCTTTCTTTTGGGGGTGAACAGTTCTCACAGAACACAGAAGCCAGGAACATGATGCAAACCCCATGTTTTAATGATTCAGTACTATCAGCATAGCCTCTGCTCACTGGAACGTGCCGGGGAGGAATCAGTAACACTCCAGCTTTGCAGATACAGATCTTGAGATGAAAGCCCATGATGTCTCATGCAGTGGGTCTTCTGGGTTTGATTTCTGCTCCTATCTCCTACCTTCTAGGTTACTGTAACACAAGCAGGTTTTTTTCCTCTTTAATTTCTATCATAAAATATTAGACTAGAATGTGTTTAAAAACCTTTTATGGAAGTGCTTGAAAGAATAAAAAAGTCTCATTTTATCCCTCAAGAGTTAAACACATGAAGCTAGCATGTTCTGCTCCCTGAAAGACAAACACTGTAGACCAACAGCTCTCAGCAGAGCAGGGTATGGGAACTCCAGTCACAGGCATTTGCAATGATAAATCCTGCAGGCAAAGGTTGGTGAATTAATTTATTTATCTACAAACAAACAGCCACACAATTCAAAGGAGTTGGTTCTGTGCTGTTCACTTTTGTACTCACTCCCAGCCTCTCCTCTGGGCCCTGCTCAAAGCCTTGCAGGAGTCAGAGACCATGCTAAGATCAGAACCAGAGTGGCTCACGTTGCAGAGACGTGTGTGCAGAGGGCCAGGACAGAACTGGGGCATGCAAAGAATCCAGCCCATGAATTTGATAAGCATTTCACAATTTCCACGAGCATTTCCCCTGGAAGACACTTAGGCAATGGCATTTTCCCTCCTCTTATCTTTGTGAGACATCAATCTGATTACATGGCTTTTCTAAGAATGTAAGAATAAACCAGCAAACATGTCTAAGAGACCCAGCAATTTTTACTGGGCTGTAGAGCTTTTTCTGACAATAGCTTATACAAAGCCCAAACAACACAAAAACTAACACCACTTCTGCAGCTTCCCACACGTGCTGCATACCTTGCCATAAGGAGCAGACCTGAAAACAAGGCATGTACAAAACTTTGTAAGAAATATTCCAAAAATTGCCAGACAGAAGCTTCATGACTTGCATGACAAAGTGGGGTGTAGTTAATTACACAAACTAGTTTCTGCTTCATACACACACACAACACATGTTTTTTTTCCCCCCAATCACTAGGCAAATATATTTATGCAGTTCTAAATGGACGGCCATTTTTATTCCAAGCAATAAAAAACCACTTAAAGTAATTCCCTGGGAAAAAAAAAATGCAAAAAATTAAAAAAACCAAGGTTAGGAAGTGTCACAACTTGTAATCTCCCCCTGCTAGGACTCGTACATATTTAAATACTTTAATGCTGCTTCAAAGGAGAATGCTTCAAAGCAGAATCAAAGTGGGAACATATTTTAAAGTGACAGATCTAATAATAAATTGCACTTTCTGCTCTCCACTTCCATAAGTGTCCTCAACTAAAACATGAATTTATTTACAACTAAAAGGAGCAATCATTTTCTTTTGATGCAGAAGCAGACAGCTCAGGAGTCTGAACACCATATTCAAATGAGCATTCCATGTATTTGGATAGCTGCTACACAACCACCTCCAGGAAAGCTGTTCTCAGCTACCAGTGCTCAACATTGCTGCAGGTTAAGGTGTCTAAACCCCTCACAGCTTCAGACTCCCAGGGTCAAAGCAACACACAATGTGATTTATATGACAGGGAGGCTCAGATGCTCCCCCTCTATTATCTGCAAAAATGACAGACATCCACTGCTCCTCTTCCAGCTCTGGCACTGGTCTGTACAAGATGCTGGGATGGCAGCCCACCTCCTTGTGGTGCTTGAGCACCAGAGAGCTGTTTATTTTTCATCAGTTACGTATAAACTGAACAGGGAAGGAATTCAGCACTCCCCCCACAAATACATTTATTGCTTCTAGCCTCTCAGGATGAGTTTCTGAGTGAAAATGGGAACTAGACCTGCTTGGAGGTTAGAGTGTCTATTGCTTGTACCAACATCCCTAGCCATAGCTGATACTGAAGAGACAAGAAGCCTTCCTCACTGCAAACATGACACGAAGCAAGATATAAGTGGCTAAGACTTTGTAACTTTTAGAAAAGCACATACCCTTTCAGCTTTTTTCATTAGATTGCCACACTTTACTACATTTTACTTCCTTTCTAGTCTAAATAGGAACTCTGGACATTCCCCATCCTTTCTCACTGACCAAAGAGAATACTTCTGATGTTTTGCTCCAACAACTACACCTCTGATGAAGGAGAATATGTGCAGCTTAGGCAAGGACAAATAGTTATTATTGACTAATAATAAACCACCATAAATATTAGGCACAAAATAAGCCTGAAGAGAGCAATATGCAAATCCAAATCCAAAGGGATTACTCATTCCATGCTGCAGAAAGTGAGCCTGGAGGGAAGGCTGAGTGGTGTGCTGTGAGGCTGCCCTGCAGTGCTGAGCTGCGCTGACCAGAACGCTGCCCCTGGCACGTCAGAGGAATGTCACACACAGCTGGAGTGGTCTATGGAGCATTCAGAAAGTTATCTTTCTAGGGATGATAACCAGAAGTCACAGCCTCAGCCAAATTCAGTTGTGTGGGCTTTTTTTTCTTTTATCTTTTTTTTTTCTCCATTTGCTCATCAACCTCAGCCTTGTAATTCTAGAATTTCTGTTCCCTGTCTTCCTCAGAGGACATTTTCTGGTTTCCATTTTACTTACTCTTACACCTCTCAGGTCTGTGATGGTATAAGCTCATTGTCACATAATGCTAAGAATATCCTTGGTAAGCCTGCTGAGTGAGATTCATTACCTGCCTAAAGCAGAGCACCTTGTCTAAGATAATGTCCAAACTTCTTCTATGACAAGTACAAAAATCAAGATAAATCCCAAGCCAGATCCACTCAGAAGGACAATTCATCCCTGCACCTATATGACCTAATTCAGGACTGAATTGCTCTTTGGAGGTTCTTCACAACTGTTGACTAATCACAGAAGTCCAGATGACATCTAAATGTCTAAATTAAGGGAGATGAACTTCCAGCCAAACTATCTGCAACTACACAGTAAATCAACACTGAAAGATAATTTGACAACAGCTTTGTAAGGGGTTGTGGATGCTTTTGGGGAAAACAAAGCACGTCAAGAAAAACCTGATAGCTTCTATGCAGTTGCATGACATCCCAGTTGGAACAGATCTGCAGACCAAGTGAATGAACTTTTGTCCAGTAACCCTTAGGACTTCCACTGGTTGTGACACCAAGGCATAAAGTCCTGAAGATTATTGAAATCTGATATTGTCCACATCCTGCTTGTTAAACAAAAAAAAAAAAGGAAAATCAGGTCAGGGTCTCATATTTTCTCATCTTTGTTTTCCCCCTAGAAGTTCCTTTGGAAAGGAGGAGCTGCAGGGAAGCTGCAAAAGGCACGCTAGGCTCTGCCTTCAGCTGGGTCAAGGCAAGACCTTTGTATTGTGCATCTTGAAAAATCTCTCCTGCTAACAGCAAGAACAGTCTTGTTCTCCATTTCCCCTCCATCCACTTCTAACTATGGGAGAGCCAAATGCATACAGATATTTTAAATGAGCAACTAATATTCATATAAACTGCAACTTAGGTCATCAAAGGTTTGAAAGAACCCAAATTACTTAACTTCCTCAACCATGCACTTGTTCCCACATGTGTATGACAGCAAGGAGGAAACAGCTCTGAGGAAAACAGGAAAGGTTCAGACTTGCACGCACAGTGTCTGGCAAGAACTTATTTTTAAAGCTTTCCCACATGAAAGAACCTCAACAATCAAAGCAAGTAAAACCAGAGTTTATATTATTAAAATATGACCAATTATGTAAGTTAGAACAAATTTTAAAGCAAAAATAATTTCTAAAGCATGACAGTATTTGAGGCTCTGGCACGTAACACACAACATTACATGCAGAGGCTCTAAAAGAAGAACAGTCACAGCAATGGACTCACCCTACCAGTCCTCAGAGTATAAGGATCTTTGTCCTTTGCATGTCACCATAAGTAATGAGAAATTGGACTTTACAATTACACCTTGAAATGGAAGGAGGGGTTAGGTGACAGAGATATGTGGGTTTCACTGGGAAGCTCCAATCCCATCACCAGAAAGCAATGCTGAGGGAACGAATGGCTGCAGTGTGGGAGGATGGCTCTGGACAGCTAACAGATGGGATTTCAACACCTAAAATCCAACAGCAGTTTACTTTTAAAGCATTCCTCATGTTTCATCACACCACAAGACAATTTTCTGTTAGGAAAAAAGGTATACCAAAGAATGAATCACAGCACTGGATACATTGGGATGATGGTTTGAAATCAGTGGCATCCACTTTGATTCAAGCATTCAAACTATAATTGATCTGCTTATTATACTAACACTGAAGCACCAAAACAGACTAAAGGCAGTTAATTGAGCATGGAAGAAACACTGAATTCACTGAACGATAAAATTCTCACTGTAAAAGAACATTCTGATACAAACTGGATTTCCTACTGCAGATGTAAAATCTAATTACATTGTTTTATTATGCACCTTAAAAGGATGGACTTAAAAAGGATGCATGAACAAAACCCACAAAGGATAAGAAACCCATTCTATTTTGGCAACTAGGGCACAGAGCCTCCTACAAGTCCCTTTCTCAGGTTACTACCTGGATAATTCCTGTTGTTGAAGGCTCAGACTGAGAAGTTCAAAAGGCAGCTAAGACGTTCATACACCCTATTGCCACTGACTTTCACCAGATCTTCCATAGTGTCATGACTCCTTTTGACTTTGGAAAGCTGCAGTCAACTTTTTAGTTATTTCTGATATTCAGAAGTCTAAAAGACAGCCAATATTTGGCATGGTAGCTTAGAAGTTAATACAGCATCTGTACAACGTTGAGGTCAGACAAAATGTGACTGGACACTAATGAAAGGAAGCACTTGGTCCGAGTCATTTCAACTCAGGAAAATGTTTTTGATAAACTTTTTGATATCTGTTTGATAAACTGGGTGAGCAGGTTAAACGCCTTCCAATTGGTTAATGTAGAAGGCTATAAAGCTCAAGATGCACTGAATCTAAAAAAAAAAATTAAAAAAAAAAGGAGAAGTGACACTATAACTGCAAATCTTTTACATGCTATTATGAGTTCATGTAATTAATGAGACCACTGGGAAACTGTGCTGTGTTAAGACCTATATTTTGGAATCTGGCCAAAATCAACTGTTTTAAACAATCATCGTCAACTTAATTGAGGAAAAGATGCTCATAAACCAGAGCAAGAAGCCTTCAAATATAAGCAGACATCCATGAGTCTCTCAACACTTACTGCACTGTCTCATCAGCAAAAATTTCAGGAAAGGGTGGGAATGCAATTGTAACACTACCTGGGTATAAAGAAAGTGTGAACAGATTTTTACAGCGCAGATGGTAACTTAGGATTTTGGTAGAAGGTCAAAAAGGCTGAGGACACGTACTAATCTTTATTTTTTCCTACAAGAAATAAATTGAACACAACAAACTCCATGTTATTTAAAGATAGCTATTCCAGTTCTCATAGAAAGGCTTTTCTGTGCCCAGGAATTTCTGGGTTTTTTTTGGTAACTGACTAAAGAGTTTGTGGAAACATCCCCCTGCCCTGCACATGAACCAAAACACCAGAAATAGGAAAACCTTGATGCTGTTTCCTGCTTCAAAGTAAAAAGCAGCACGCTTATCGCCGAGCATCCTTCATCTGAGGAAAATAAGGCCTTGGGATATCAGAGGGCACTTCTTAGTAATAACCCAAGAGTCCCACCAGTTTTGCTTTTCTGTGCTAGGTCAG